>NW_024740537.1:0-60072 GCF_018991925.1 Homarus americanus | reverse complement strand
TGTGGCTGGGAGTGTCGGAGGTGTAACTGAGGTGTCAAGGTGTGCCTGGAAGTGTCAGAGGTGCACCTGGGAGTGTCAGGGGTGTGCCTGGGAATGTCAGGGGTGTGCCTGGGGAGTATCAGGGGTCTCCTGTGAGTATCGGCGGTGTATCTGGGAGTGTCAGAGGTGTGCCTGGGAGTTGCCAGAGGTGTACTTAGGGTGTCAGAGGTTAACCAGGGGTGTCAGAGGCTGGGAGTGTCAGAGGTGTACCTGGGAGTATCGGAGGTGTACCTGGGGTATCGGAGGTGTACCTGGGAGTGTCAGAGGTGTGCCTGGGAGTGCCAGAGGTGTACCTGGAAGTGTCGTGGTGCACCTGGGGTGTGCTGGTGTGCCTGGGGGTGTCTGGGGTGTACATGGGGTGTGGGGTTGTGCCTGGGGCGTCAGAGGTGTGCTGGGAGTGTCTGGGGTGTACCTGGGAGTGTCACAGGTGTGCCTGGGAGTGTCAGGTGTGTACCGGAGGGTGTCAGAGGTGTGCCTGGGGTGTCAGTTGCACCTGGGGTGTCTGAGGTGTACCTCAGGTGTCTGGTGTGCCTGGGAGTGTCTGGTGTGCCTGGGGTTTTCAGAGTTGTACCTGGGAGTGTCAGAGGTGTACTTGGGAGTGTCTGAGGTGTACATGGGGAGTGTCTGGGTGTGCCTGGGGTGTCAGCGGTGTGCCTGGGAGTGTCAGAGATGTGCCTGCCAGTGTCAGAGTGTACCTGGAGTGTCAGAGGTGTGCCTGGGGTGTCAGAGGTGTGCCTGGGAGTGTCAGGGGTGTACCTGCCAGTGTCAGAGGTGTGCCTGGGAGTGTCAGAGGTGTACCTGGGGTGTCAGAGGTGTACCTGGGAGTGTCAGGGGTGTAACTGGGAGTGTCCAGGTGTGACTGGAGTGTCAAGGTGTGCCTGGAGTGTCAGAGGTGCACCTGGGTGTCAGGGGTGTACCTGGTGTCAGGGGTGTACCTGGGGTGTCGGGGTCTGCCTGTGAGTATCGGCGGTGTATCTGGGAGTGTCAGAGGTGTGCCTGGGAGTGCCAGAGGTGCCAGAGTGTCAGGGTAGACAGGGAGTGTCAGAGGGTACCAGTGTCAGAGGTGTGCTTGGGGAGTATCAGGTGTGCCTGGGAGTATCGGAGGTGTGCCTGGGAGTGTCAGAGATGTACCTGGGAGTGCCAGAGGTGTGCGTGGGAGTGTCAGTGGTGGGGTGTGAGTTGTACCTGGGGTGTCTGAGGTGTGCCTGGGTGTCTGAGGTGTGCCTGGGAGTGGGTTGTACCTGGGAGAGTCGGAGGTGTACCTGGGGTGCCAGAGGTGTGCCTAGGGTGTCAGTGGTGTGCCTGGGAGTGTCAGGTGTGTGCCAGGGAGTGTCAGAGTTGTGCCTGTGGGTGTCAGAGGTGTGCCTGGGGTGCCAGAGGTGTGCCTGGGGTGTCAGTGGTGTGCCTGGGGTGTCAGGTGTGTGCCAGGGTGTCAGAGGTGTACCCGGGGTGTCAGAGGTGCACCTGGGGTGTCTGGAGTGTGCCTGGGGTGTCTGAGGTGTGCCTGGGGTGTCTGGGGTGTGCCTGGGGTGTTGGGGTTGTACCTGGGGTGTCAGAGGTGTGCCTGGGGTGTCTGGTGTACCTGTCAGTGTCTGCAGGGGTGCCTGGGGAGTGTCAGAGGTGTGCCTGGGAGTGTCAGGAGGTGTGCCTGGGAGCGTCAGAGGTACCTGGGGAGCTTCAGAGGTACTGCTCAGGTGTCAGAGGTGTGCCTGGTCATTGGTGTGCCTGGAGTGTCAGAGGTGTGCCTAGAAGTGTCAGAGGTGTGCCTCGAAGTGTCAGAGGTGTACCTGGGGTGTCTGATGTGTGCCTGGGGTGTCAGAGGTGTACCTGGGGTGTCAGGGGTGTGAATGGGGTGTCAGTGGTGTGCCTGAGAGTGTCTGAGGTGTGCCTGGAGTGTCAATGTGCCTGGGGTGTCAGGGGTGTGCCTGGGAGTGTCAGCGGTGTACCTGGGAGTGTGTCAGGGTGCCTGGGAGTATCAGGTGTTCCTAGGTGTGTCAGAGTGTGCGTGGGAGTGTCAGTGTGCCTGGGAGTGTCAGGGTGTACCAAGTGTCAGGGATGTACCTGGAATGTCAGAGCTGAACCAGGGGGTGTCAGAGGAGTACCTGGGGTGTCGGGGTGTACCTGGAGTATGGAGGTGTACCTGGGAGTATCGGATGTGTGCCTGGGGTGTCAGAGGTGTATCTGGGGGTGTCAGAGGTGTACTTAGGGTCAGGGGGTGTTCTGACAGTGTCAGAGGTGCCTGGGAGTGTCTGAGTGTGCCTGGGGAGTGTCAGAGGTGTGCTTGGGGTGTCAGAGATGAACCAGGAGTGTCAGAGGGTGCCTGGGGTGTCAGAGGTGTGGCTAGGGTGTCAGTGGTGTGCCTGGAACAAGGGAGTGTCAGAGGTACTTGCCAGAATTGTCAAGAATTGTACCTGGGGAGTATCAGGAGGTGTACCTGGGGTATCAGATGTGTGCCTGGGGAGTGTCAGAGGTGTATCTCAGAGTGTCAGAGGTGTACCTGCCAGTGTCAGAGGTGTTCTGAGCAGTGTCAGAGGTGTGCCTGGGAGTGTCTGAGGTGTACCTGGGTGTCAGAGGTGTGCTTGGGGAGTGTCAAGGGTGAACCAGGGGAGTGTCAGAGGAGTACCTGGGGAATATGAGGTGTAGCTAGGGGTGTGGTGGGTGTGCCTGGGGTTGTCAGATGTGTACCAGGAGTGTCAGAGTTGTACCTGGGGGGTGTCAGAGGTTTACCTGGGGAGTGCCAGAGGTGTACCTTGGAGTGTCAGTGAATTGTACCAGGGAGTGTCAGGTGTGTACTAGGGAGTGTCAGAGGTGTGCCTGGGGAGTGTCAGAGGTGCACCTGAGAGTCATCTGAGGTGTGCCTGGGGTGTCGGAGGTGTGCACATAAGGTGTCAGGGTTTACCGTGTGAGTGTCAGGGGTGTGCCTGGGGTGTCAAGGTGTGCCTGGGTGTGTCTGGGGAGTGTGCCTGGGGTGTCAGGGGTGTGCCTGGGGAGTGTCTGAGGTGTGCCTGGGGTGTCCAGTGGTGCTGTGGTGTCAGAGGTGTGCCTGGGGCGTCAGAGGTGTGCCTGGGGAGTGTCAGAGGGTACCTGGGGAGCATCAGGGTATCTGGGAGTGTCCAGATGTGTGTGCCTGCTGGGAGTGTCCAGAGGTGTGCCACCAAGGTGTCAGTGGTGTGACTGGGGAGTGTCATTGGTGTACCTGGGGAGTGTCAGAGGTGTGCCTGGAAGTGTCAGGAGGTGTGCCTGGAAGCTGTCAGAAATGTGCCTGGAAGTGTCTGAGGTGTGCAAGTGTCCAGACGTGTGCCTGGGGTGTCAGGGGTGTGCCTGGAGTGTCAGCGGTGTGCACACCAGGGTGACAGTGGTGTGCCTGGAGAATCAGGTGTGCCTGGGGTGCCAGAGGTGTGCCTGGGGAGTGTGGGGAGATGTGCCTTGGTGTCCAGAGGTGTGCCTGGGGTGTCCAGGGGTGTGCCTGGGGTGTCAGAAGTGTACCTGGGAGTGTCAGGGGGTGTAACTGGGAGTGTGGGAGGTGTAACTGGGAGTGTCAAGGTGTACCAGGGAGTGTCAGAAGAGGTGTGCCTGGGAGTGTCAGGTGTGTGTACCAAGGAGTGTGTCAGAGGTGTGCCTGGGAGTGTCAGGAGGTGCACCTGGGTGTGTCTGGTGTGCCTGGGGTGTCTGGGGTGTGTCTGGGGTGCCTGGGGTGTTGGGGTTGTGCACCCAAGTGTCAGGGTGTACCTGAGAGTGTCTGGGGTGTGCAGCCAGTGTCTGTGGGGTGCCTGGGGAGTGTCAGGGTGTACCTGGGGTGTCAGAGGTGTACCTGGGGCGTCAGAGGGAGTGCCTGGGAGCTTCAGAGAGTACCTCAGGTGTCAGAGGTGTACCTGGTCATTGGTGCCTGGGAGTGTCAGAGGTGTGCCTAAGTGTCAGAGGTGTACCTCGAAGTGTCAGTGCCTGGGAGTGTCACAGGAGTGTGTGCCTGGGAGTGTCAGAGGTGTGCCTGGAGTGTCAGAGTGTGAAGTAAGTTAGTCAGTGGTGTGCGCAGAGTGTCTGCAGAGTTGTAGCAGGGGTGTGGGGAATGTGCCAGGTGTCAGGTGTGCAGGTGTCGGCGGTGTGCTTAGGTGTCAGAGGATAGCAAGGTGTCCCAGTGTGCTGGGTGTGTCAGAGGTGTGCCTGGGAATGTGCAGCTGGACCAGGGGTGTCAGGAGGAACACCAGGGGTGTCAGGGGGGTGTGCCTGGGGAATTATCGGAGGTGTGCCTGGGAGTATCGGATGTGTACCTGGGGTGTCAGGGAGTGGCCATCACCAGAGTGTCAGGTGTACACCTGCCAAGTGTCCAAGGTGTTCCTGACAGTGTCAGAGGGGTGCCTGGGGAGTGTCTGAGGTGTGCCCCAGGAGTGTCAGAGGGTGAACCAGGGGAGTGTCAGAGGAGTGCCACCAAGTGTCCAGAGGTGGCTGGGTATCAGGTGTGCAAGAATCAGGTGTGGCTGGGGTGTCAGAGGTGTGCCTCAGTGCTTGAGGTGTACTATAGGTGTCAGTGGTGTGCATAGGAGTGTCAGGTGTGCAAGGAGTGTCAGAGGAGGTGTGCCTGGGGTGTCAGAGGTGCCTGGGGTGTCTAAGGTGTACCTGGGGTGTCTGGGGGTGTGCCTGGGGTGCCAGAGGTGTGGCCTAAGTGTCAGTGGTGTGCCAGGTTGTCAGGTGTGTGCCAGGGGTGTCAGGTTGTGCCTGGGGTGTCAGGGGTGTACCTGTAGGTGCCAGGGGTGTGCCTTGGAGTGTCAGTGGTGTGCAGGAGTGTCCAGGTGTGTGCTAGGGAGTGTCCAGAGGTGTGCCTGGGGTGTCAGAGGTGCACCTGAGAGTGTCTGAGGTGTGCAAGTGTCGGAGGTGTGCCTGGGGTGTCAGGGGTTTACTGGGGTGTCAGGGGGTATGGGAGTGTCATAGGTGTACTGGGTGTGTCTGAGGTGTGCCTGGGGTGTCAGGGAGGTGTGCCTGGGGAGTGTCTGGGTTGTGACTAGGTGTGTTGGTGTGCCTGGGGAGTGTCAGAGGTGCCTGGAGCGTCAGGGGTGTACCTGGGAGTGTCAGAGAGGTGTGCCTGGGAGTGTGAGAGATGTACTTGCCTGCCAGTGTCAGAGGTGTGCCTGAAGTGTCAGAGGTGTGCATGGGGTGTCCAGGGGTGTGCACAAGTGTCAGGGGAATTGTACTGGGATTATCAGGGTGTGCCTCAGGTGTCAAGTGTACCTGTGAGTATTGGCGGTGTATCTGGGAGTGTCAAGTGTACCTGTGAAGTGTCAGAGATGTACCTGGCAGTGTAAGTTGTACCTGGCAATGGTGTCAGAGGTGTGCCTGGAGTGTCTGGGGTGTGCCTGGGGAGTGTCAGGGTGTGCCTAGGTGTCAGAGGCCAGACCAGGGAGTGTCAGGAGGGTACCTGGGGAGTCAGAGAATACTTGCAAGGTGTGTCAGGGAGATGTGCCTGGGAGTATCGGAGGTGTAACCAGGGGTGTGGGGTGCCTGGGGAGTGTCAGGGTGAACCCAGAGTGTCAGAGTGCCTGGGAGTGTCAGAGGTGTGCCTGGGGTATCGGAGGTGTGCCTGGGGTATCAGGTGTAACTGGAAGTCTGCAGAGGTGTGGCCTGGGTATCAGGGAGGTGCACCAGAGTGTCTAAGGTGTGCCTGGGGTGTGGGGTGTGCCTGGGTGTCTGGGGTGTGCCTGGAATGTGGAGTTGTGCCTGGGGTGTGGGGTGTGCCTGGGGTGCAGAGGTGTGCCTAGAATGTCAGTGGTGTGCACAGAGTGTCAGGTGTGTGCCAGGGAGTGTCAAGTTGTGCCTGGGGTGTCAGAGGTGTGCCTGGGAGTGCCAGGGGTGTGCAGGTGTCAATGGTGTGCCTGGGGTGTCCAGGTGTGTGCTAGGGAGTGTCAAGGTGGCACCTGGGAGTGTCAGAGGTGCCTGGGGAGTGTCTGGGGTGTGCCTGGGGTGTGGGTGTGGCTTTGAGGTGTAAAGGTGTGCAAGTGTTAGAGGTGCACCTGGGAGTGTCTGGTGTGCAAGGAATGTCAGGGGTGTGCAAAGTGTCAGGGGAGGTGTGCCTGTGGGCATCCCTTTGATTGTATCTGGGAGTGTCAGAGGTGTGCAGTGTCAGAGGGTGCCTGGCAGGCTGGGGTGTACCTGGGGAGTGTCAGAGTGTGCCTGGGGTGTCAGGGGTGTGCCTGGGAATGTCACAGCTGAACCAGGTGTCAGAGGAGTACCTCAAGTGTCAGGGGTGTAGCTGGGAGTATCGGAGGTGTGCCTGGGGAGTGTGGATGTGTGCAGGTGTTGGGGTGTATCTGGGGAGTGTCAGAGGTGTGCCTGCCAGTGTCAAGGTGTTTATGACAGTGTCAGGGGGTACCTGGGAGTGTTCTGAGGTGTGGCAGGTGTCAGAGGTGAACCAGGGGTGTCAGAGGGTACCAGGTGTCAGGGGTGTGCCTGGGGAATTATCGGGAGGTGTGCCTGGGAGAATCGGAGGTGTAACTGGGAGTGTCCAGAGGAGGTGTGCCTGGGGTGCCAGAGGTGTGCCTGGGGTGTCAGTGGTGTACATGGGGTGTCCAGGTGTGTGCAGGGAGTGTCAGGGAATTGGCACCTGGGGTGTCAGAGGTGCACCTGGGGTGTCTAGTGTACTGGGGTGTCTGAGGTGTACTAGGAGTGCCAGAGGTGTGGCTAGGAGTGTCAGTGGTGTGCCTGGGATTGTCCAGGTGTGCAGGGGAGTGTCAGGTTGTGCCTGGGGTGTCAGGTGTGCCTGCTGGGTGCCAGGGTGTGCAGCAGGTGTCGGTGTGCAGGGTGTCGGGTGTGTACTAGGGGTGTCAGGGGTGTGCCTGGGGTGTCAGGGGTGCCTGAGGTGTCTGAGGTGTGCCTGGGGTGTCCGGAGGCCTGGGGTGTGGGGGGGTTTACCTGGGGTGTCAGGGGTATGCCTGGGAATGTCATAGGTGTGCCTGGGTGTGTGTCTGGGGTGTGCCTGGGGTGTCAGAGATTGTGCCTGGGAGTGTACAGGTTGTGCCTGGGTGTCCAGTGGTGTGCCTGCTGGGGGTGTCAGAGGGTGTGCCTGGGGAGCGTCAGAGGTGTGCCTGGGAGTGTCAGAGGTTTTCTGGGAGTGTGAGAGATGTACTGCCAGTGTCAGAGGTGTGCCTGGGAGTGTCAGGGGTGTGCATGGGAGTGTCAGAGTGTGCAAGTGTCAGGGGTGTACCTGGGATTATCAGGGGTGTGCCTTGGAGTGTCAGGGGTGTGCCTGTGAGTGTTGGCGGGAATGTGTCTGGGGTGTCAGAGGTGTTCTGGCAGTGTCAGAGATGTACCTGGCAGTGCAGAGTTGTACTTGACAGTGTCAGAGGTGTGCCTGGGGTGTCTGGGGGTGTGCCTGGGGAGTGTCAGGGTGTGTGCCTGGGGTGTCAGAGGGTGAACCAGGGGTGTCGGAGGTGCCTGGGGAGTGTCAGAGGTGTACCTGGGAGTATCGGAGGTGTACCTGGGAGTATCCAGGAGGTGTAACTGGGAGTGTCAGAGGTGTACCTGGGGAGTGTCAGAGGTGAACCAGGGGAGTGTCAGAGGGTACCTGGGGGTGTCAGAGGGTGTGCCTGGGGAATTATCGGAGGTGTACCTGGGGTGTCAGGTGTGCTGGAGTGTCAGGGTGTGCCTTAGGTGTCAGGGGTGCACCAGAGTGTCTAAAGATTGTGCCTGGGGTGTCTTGGGGTGTGCCTGGGGTGTCTGGGGTGTGCCTGGGATGTCAGGTTGGCCTGGGGTGTCAGAGGTGTGCCTGGGTGCTTGGAGGTGTGCCTGGGGTGTCCAGTGGTGTGCCTGGGGTGTCGGGTGTGTGCCAGGGGTGTCGGGGTTGTGCCTGGGGTGTCAGAGGTGTGCCTGGGGTGCCAGGGTGTGCCTTGGAGTGTCCAGTGGTGTGCCTGGGGTGTCAGGTGTGTGCTAGGGAGTGTCAAGGTGTGCCTGGGAGTGTCAGAGGTGCCTGGGGTGTCTGTCAAGGTGTGCACAGGAGTGTCGGAGGTGTGGCTGGGGAGTGTCAGGGGTGTGCCTGGGTGTCAGGTGCCTGGGGTGTCTGGGGTGTGCCTGGGGAATGTCAGGGTGTGCCTGGGGTGTCAGGGGTGTGCCTGTGGGTATCAGCGGTGTGTCTTGGGGTGTCAGAGGTGTGCCTGGCGGTGTCGGGGGTGCCTGTGGTGTCAGAGGTGTGCCTGGGCGTGTGTGGTGTGCCTGGGGTGTCAGGAGTGTACCAAGTGTCGGTGGTGTGCCTGGAGTGTCATTGGTGTGTACCTGGGAGTGTCAGGGTTTACCTGGAAGTGTCCGGAGGTGTACCTGGGAGTGTCAGGTGTGTGCAGGGAGTGTCAGAGTGTTTCAGGGGAGTGTCAGAGGTGCACCTGGGACTTTGTCAGTGGTGTGCCTTAGAGTGTCCAAGTGTGTGCCAGAGTGTCAGAGGTGTGCCTGGGGTGTCAGAGGTGCACCTGGGGGAGTGTCTGAGGTGTGCAGGGTGTCCTGGGGGCCATGCCTGGGAGTGTCCTGAGGTGTGCCTGGGGTGTCAGGGTTTGTGCCTGGGGTGTCAGAGGTGTGCCTGGGGTGCCAGGGGTGTGCCCTGGGAGTGTCAGTGGTGTGCCTGGGATGTCAGGGAGTGTGCCAGGGGTGTCAGAGTTGTGCCACCAGGGGTGTCAAGAGGTGCACCTGGGACTGTCAGTGGTGTACCTGGGAGTGTCAAAGTGTGTACCAGGGGTGTCAAGAGGTGTTACCTGAAGTGTCAGGGAGGTGCCTGGGGAGTGTCTCAGTGTGCAGAGTGTCTGGTGTGCCTCAGGTGTCTGAGGTGTGCCTGGGGTGTCAGAGTTGTGCCTGGGTGTGTCGGAGGTGTGCCAGAGTGCCAGAGGTGTACCTAGGAGTGTCAGTGGTGTACCTGGGGTGTCCAGGTGTGTGCCAGGGAGTGTCAGAGTTGTGCAAGGTGTCCAGAGGGTGTGCCTGGGGGTGCCAGAGGGTGTGCCTGGGACTGTCCGGTGGTGTACCAGGGAGTGTCAGAGGTGTGCGTGGGGTGTCAGGGGTGTACCTGGGGAGTGTCAGTGGTGTGCCTGGGGAGTGTCTGTGGTGTACCTGGAGGTGTCAGAAATGTGCCTGGGTGTCTGACGTGTACCTCAGAGGTGTCAGAGGAGGTGGCACCTGGGAGTGTCACAGGGTGTGCCTGGGGTGTGACAGTGTACCTTAAGTGTCAGAGATGTGCCTGGGGTATCGGAGGTGTACCTGCGTGTTTCAGGGTGTACCTGGGAGTGTCAGGAGGTGTGCCAGTGTCAGAGTGTACCTGGGGAGTGTCAGAGTGTACATGGGGTGTCAGGGTGTATATGGGAGTGTCAGGGGTGTAACTGTAGGGAGTGTCAGGGGTGTAACTGAGAGTGTCAAGGTGTACCTGGAAGTGTCAGAGGTGCACCTGGGGTGTCAGGGGTGTGCCTGGGGAATCTGTCAGGGGGTGTGCCACCAGGAGTGTCAGGGGTCTCCTGTGCTGGGAGTGTCTGGGGTGTGCCTGGGGTGTCAGGTGTGCCTGGGGAGTGTCAGGTTGTGCCTGGGGTGTCAGGAGGTGTGCCTGGGGTGTCTGAGGGGTGTGCCTGGGAGTGTCAGGGGTGTGCCTGGGAGTGTCAGGTGTGTGCCAGGGGTGTCAGAGGTGTGCCTGGGGTGTCAGAGGTGCACCTGGGGTGTCAGGTGTGCCTGGGGTGTCTGGGGTGTGCCTGGGAGTGTCTGAGGTGTTGCCTGGGAGTGTCAGTGGTGTGCCTGGGGTGTCAGTGTGTGCCAGGGTGTCAGAGGTGTGCCTGGGGTCAGGGGTGTACCTGGGGAGTGTCTAGGTGTGCCTGGGGTGTCAGGGGTGTGCAGAGGTGTGGCTGGGAGTGTCAGTGGTGTGCCTGGGATTGTCAGGTGTGTGCCAGGGGAGTGTCAGGTTGTACCTGGGGGTGTCAGAGGTGTGCCTGGGAATTACTGAGGTGTACCTTGGAGTGTCGGTGGTGTACCTAGGAGTGTCAGGTGTGTGCTTGGGGTGTCAGAGGTGTGCCTAAGTGTCAGAGGGGTGCACCTGGAGTGTCTAGTGTGCCTGGGGAGTGTCAGGTGGCCTGGGGTGTCAGGGGTGTACCTGGGAGTGTCAGGGGTGTGCCTGGGGGTGTCAGAGGTGTGCCTGGGTGTGTCGGAGGTGTGCCTGGGAGTGTCAGAGGTGTGCCTGGGGTGTCTGGTTGTACCTGGGAGTGTCAGTGGTGTGCCTGGGGTGTCAGGGGTGTGCCTGGGGTGTCAGGGTGTGCAGAGTGTCAGAGGTGTGCCTGGGGTGTCAGAGATGTACCTGGAGTGTCAGAGGTGTACCTGGGGTGTCAGAGGTGTACATGGGGTGTGTCAGAGGTGTGCCTGGGTGTCGGGGTGTACCTGGGATTATCAGGGGTGTGCAGCAGGTGTCAGGGGTGTGCCTGTGGTGTGTGGCGGTGTATCTGGGAGTGTCAGAGGTGTGCCTGGCAGTGTCAGAGATGTACCTGGCAGTGTGGAGTTGTGCCTGACAGTGTCAGGGGTGTGCCTGGGGTGTCTGAGGGTGTGCCTGGGGAGTGTCAGAGGTGTGCCTGGGGTGTCAGGGGTGAACCAGGGAGTGTCAGAGGAGTGCCTGGGGAGTGTCAGGGGTGTGCCTGGGGAGTGCCAGAGGTGTGCCTAGGAGTGTCAGTGGTGTGCCTGGGAGTGTCAGGTGTGTGCCAGGGAGTGTCAGAGTTGTGCCTGGGGGGTGTCAGAGGTGTGCCTGGGAGTGTCAGAGGTGTGCCTTGGAGTGTCAGTGTGTGCCTGGGGAGTGTCAGGTGTGTACTAGGGAGTGTCAAGGTGTGCCTGGGGTGTCAGAGGTGCCTGGGAGTGTCTGAGGTGTGCCTGGGGAGTGTCGGAGTGTACCTGAGGAGTGTCAAGGTGTACCTGGGAGTGTCAGGGGTGCCTGGGAGTGTCTGGGGGTGTGCCTGGGGATGTCAGGGGGTGTGCCTGGGAGTGTCAGGGTGTACCTGGGGTGTCATGGTGTGTCTGGGAGTGTCAGAGGTGTGCCTGGGAGTGTCAGAGGGTACTGGCAGTGTCAGAGGTGTGCCTGGGGTGTGTGGGGTGTGCCTGGGGAGTGTCAGAGTGTACCTAGTGTCAGTGGTGTATAAGTGTCATGGTGTACCTGGGGTGTCAGAGGTGTACCTGGAAGTGTCAGAGGTGTGCCTGGGTGTCAGGTGTACCAGGAGTGTCAAGTGTTTACCTGGGAGTGTCAGAGGTGCACCTGGGGGACTGTCAGTGGTGTGCCTGGGGAGTGTCAGAGTGTGTGCCTGGGGAGTGTCAGAGGTGTGCCGGGGAGTGTCAGAGGTGCCTGGGGGTCTGAGGTGTGCCTGGGGTGTCTGAGGTGTGCCTGGGGTGTCTGAGTGTGCCTGGGGTGTCAGAGTTGTGCCTGGGAGTGTCAGAGGTGTGCCTGGGAGTGTCAGGGGGTGTGCCTAGGGTAGTGGTGGTGTGCCACCGGTGTGTCAGGAGTGCAGGGGAGTGTCAGAGTTGTGCCTGGGGTGTCAGAGGGTGCACCTGGGACTGTCAGTGGGCATGCCTGGGAGTGTCAGTGTGTGCCAGGGAGTGTCAGAGGTGTGCCTGGAGTGTCAGGGTGGCACCTGGGGTGTCTGAGGTGTGCCTGGGGTGTCTGGAGGTGTGCCTGGGGTGTCTGAGGTGTGCCTGGGAGTGCAGGTTGGCCTGGGAGTGTCAGGAGGTGTGCCTGGGGTGTCAGAGGTGTGCCTGGGAGTGTCAGTGGTGTGCCTGGGAGTGTCAGGTGTGTGCCAGGGAGTGTCAGGGGTTGTACCTGGGGTGTCAGAGGGTGTACCTGGGGTGTCAGAGGTGTGCCTGGGAGTGTCAGATGTGTTCCAGGGGTATAGAGTGTGCCTGGGGAGTGTCAGGGGTGTGCAGGAGTGTCAGTGGTGTGCCTGGGAGTGTCTGTGGTGTACCTGGAAGTGTCAGAAATGTGCCTGGGGAGTGTCAGACGTGTGCCTGGGAGTGTCAGAGGTGTGCCTGGGGTGTCAGGTGTGCCTGGGAGTGTCAGCAGGTGTGACCTGGGAGTGCAGAATGTACAGAATTATCGGAGGTGTACCTGCGTGTGTCAGAGTGCCTGGGAGTGTCAAGTGCTGCAGTGTCAGAGGGGTGTGCCTGGGGTGTCAGAGGTGTACATAGTGTTAGAGGTGTACCTGGGAGTGTCAGGGTGTGCCTGGGAGTGTCAGGAGTGTAACTGAGAGTGTCAAGGTGTGCCTGGAAGTGTCAGAGGTGCACCTGGGAGTGTCAGGGGTGTGCCTGGGGAATGTCAGGGGTGCCTGGGGAGTGTCAGGGGTCTCCTGTGAGTCATCGGCGGTGTATCTGGGAGTGTAGAGTGTGCCTGGGGAGTGCCAGGGTGTGCCCAGGAGTGTCAGAGGTGAACCAGAGTGTCAGAGGAGTGCCTGGGAGTGTCAGAGGTGTGCCTGGGGTGTCGGAGGTGTGCCTGGGAGTATCGAGGTGTGCCTGGGGTGTCAGGGTGTGCCTGGGGTGCCAGAGGTGTGCCTGGAGGTGTCAGTGGTGCCTGGGGTGTCTGAGGTGTGCCTGGGGTGGTCTGGTGTGCCTGGGGGTGTTGGGGTTGTGCCTGGGGTGTCAGGGGTGTGCCTGGGGTGTCTGGGGTGTGCCTGGGGTGTCAGAGGTGTGCCTGGGAGTGTCAGGTGTGTGCAGGGGTCAGGGGTGTGCCTGGGGTGTCAGAGGTGTACCTGGGGAGTGTCAGGTGTGCACCTGGGGTGTCAGGGGTGTGCCTGGGGTGTCAGGGGTGTGCCTGGGGTGTCGGGGTTGTGGGGAGTGTCAGAGGTGCCTGGGGAGTGTCTGAGGTGTGCCTGGGGAGTGTCAGGGGTGTGCCTGGGAGTGTCAGGGTGTGCCTGGGAGTGTCAGAGATGTGCCTGCAGTGTCAGAGGTGTGCCTGGGAGTGTCAGGGTGTGCCTGGGGTGTCAGGTGTGCAAGTGTCAGAGTGTACCTGGGTGTCAGGGTGTGCAAGTGTCAGGGAGGTGTGCCTGGGGTGCCAGAGGGTGCAGGGGTGTCAGAGGTAGACCAGGGGAGTGTCAGAGGGTACCTGGGAGTGTCAGAGGTGTGCCTGGGGAGTGTCAGGGGTGTAGCAAGTGTCAGAGGTGTGCCTGGGGAGTGTCAGAGGTGGCTCAGGTGTCAGAGGTGTGCCTGGGGAGTGTCAAGGGTGTGCCTGGGGAGTGTCTGAGGTGTGCCTGGGGAGTGTCAGGGGTGTGCCTGGGAGTGTCAGCGGTGTGCACCAGTGTCAGGAGTGCCTGGGAGTGTCAGTGTTCCTGGGTGTGTCAGAGGTGTGCATGGAATTGTCAGAGGTGTGCCTGGAGTGTCAGAGTGTGCCTGGGGTGTCAGGGATGTGCCTGGGAATGTCAGGGTGAACCAGGGGAGTGTCAGAGGTACCTGGTGTCAGGGGTGTGCCTGGGAGTATCAGGTGTACCTGGGAGTATCGGATGTGTGCCTGGGAGTGTCAGGGTGTATCTGGGAGTGTCAGAGGTGTACTTGCCAGTGTCAGAGGTGTTCCTGACAGTGTCAGGGTGTGCCTGGGAGTGTCTGGTGTGCCTGGGGTGTCAGAGGTGTGCCTGGGGGTGTCAGAGGTGTACCAGGGAGTGTCAGAGGTACCTGGAGTGTCAGGTGTGGCTGGGAGTGTCAGTGGTGTACCTGGGATTGTCAGGTGTGTACCAGGGTGTGTGTCAAGTTGTGCCTGGGGGTGTCACAGGTTTGCAGATCGAGGTGTGCCTTGGAGTGTCAGTGGTGTACCAGGGGTGTCAGGTGTGTACTAGAGTGTCAGGGGTGTGCCTGGGGTGTCAGGGACACCTGGGGTGTCAGAGGTGTGCCTGGGAGTGTCGGAGGTGTGCCTGGGGAGTGTCAGGGGTTTCAGGTGTCAGGGGTGTACCTGGGAGTGTCATGGGTGTGCCTGGGTGTGTCTGAGGGTGTGCCTGGGGAGTGTCAGAGGTGTGCCTGGGGTGTCTGGGGGTGTGCCTGGGAGTGTCAGTGGTGTGCCTGTGGAGTGTCAGAGGTGCCTGGGGAGCGTCAGAGGTGTGCCTGGGGAGTCTCAGAGGGTACCTGGAGCATCAGAGGAGTACCTGGGAGTGTCAGAGGTGTACCTGGGGTGTCAGAGGTGTTGCCTGGAAGCGTCGGAGGTGTGCCTGGAAGTGTCAGAAATGTGCCTGGGAGTGTCTGGGGTGGCCTGGGAGTGTCAGACGTGTGCCTGGGAGTGTCAGGGGTGTGCCTGGAGTGTCAGCGGTGTGCCTGGGAGTGTCAGTGGTGTGCCTGGGAGTGTCAGGAGGTGTGCCTGGTGTGCCAGAGGTGTGCCTGGGGAGTGTCAGAGGTGTGCCTGGGAGTGTCAGAGGTGTGCCTGAGTGTCAGGGGTGTAACTGGGGAGTGTCGGAGGTGTAACTAGTGTCAAGGTGTGCCAGGGAGTGTCAGAGGTGTGCCTGGGGAGTGTCAGGTGTGTGCAGGGGGTGTCAGGGGTGTGCCTGGGGTGTCAGAGGTGCACCGGGGTGTCTGAGGTGTGCCTGGGGTGTCTGAGGTGTGCCTGGGGTGTCTGGGTGTGCCTGGGGTGGGTTGTGCCTGGGGAGTGTCAGATGTGTGCCTGAGGTGTCTGGGGTGTGCCTGTCAGGTGTCTGGGGTGGGGTGTCAGAGGTGTGCCTGGGAGTGTCAGGGTGTGCCTGGGAGCGTCAGAGGAGTGCCTGGGGAGCTTCAGAGGTGCCTCAGGGTGTCAGAGGTGTGCCTGGTCATTGGTGTGCCTGGGGTGTCAGAGGTGTGCCTAGAGTGTCAGAGGTGTGCCTCGGTGTCAGAGGTGTGCCTGGGGTGTCTGGGGTGTGCCTGGGGTGTCAGAGGTGTGCCTGGGGTGTCAGGGGTGTAAATGGGAGTGTCAGTGGTGTACCTGGGGTGTCTGAGGGTGTACCAGGAAGTGTCAGAAATGTGCCTGGGGTGTCAGGGGTGTGCCTGGGGTGTCGGCAGTGTGCCTGGGAGTGTCAGAGATGTGCCTGGGAGTATCAGGAGGTGGACCTGGGTGTGTCAGAGGTGTGCCTGGGGTGTCAGAGGTGTGCCGGAGTGTCAGAGGTGTGCCTGGGGTGTCAGGGTTGTGCCTGGGGAATGTCAGGGCTGAACCAGGGGGTGTCAGAGGATTGCCTGGGAGTGTCAGGGGTGTGCCTGGGAATTATCAGGAGGTGTGCCTGGGGTATCGGATGTGTACCTGGGGATTGTCTGAGGTGTATCTGGGGTGTCAGAGGTGTACCTGCCAGTGTCAGGAGGTGTTCTGTGACAGTGTCAGAGGGGTGCCTGGGGTGTCTGAGGTGTGCCAGGGAGTGTCAGAGGAGTGCCTGGGGTGTGTCAGGGTGTGCCTGGGGAGTATCGGAGGTGTACCTGGAGAATCGGAGGTGTAACTGGGAGTGTCAGAGGTGTGCCTGGGGTGCCAGAGGTGTGCCTGGGAGTGTCAGTGGTGTACATAGGAGTGTCAGGTGTGTACCAGGAGTGTCAGAGGTGTGCCTGGGGTGTCAGAGGTGCACTGGGGTGTCTAAGGTGTGCCTGGGGTGTCTGAGTGTGCCTGGGGTTGCCAGAGGTGTGGCTAGGTGTCAGTGGTGTGCCTGGGATTGTCAGGTGTGTGCCAGGTGTCAAGTTGTACCTGGGGTGTCAGAGGTGTGCCTGGGAGTGCCAGGTGTGCAGGTGTCGGTGGTGTACCAGAGTGTCAGGTGTGTACTAGGGGGTGTCAGGGGTGTGCCTGGGGGAGTGTCAGGGTGCACCTGAGGAGTGTCTGGGTGCCTGGGGTGTCAGGTGGGAGTGTCAGGGGTTTCCTGGGAGTGTCAGGGGTGTGCCTGGGGTGTCATGGGTGTGCCTGGGTGTGTCTGGGGTGTGCACTGGGGTGTCAGAGGTGTGCCTGGGGTGTCTGAGTTGTGCCTGGGGGTGTCAGTGGTGTGCCTGGGGTGTCAGAGGTGTGCCTGGAGCGTCAGAGGTGTGCCTAGGAGTGTTGGGGTGTGCCTGGGAGTGTGAGAGATGTGCCTGCCAGTGTCAGAGGTGTGCCTGGGAGTGTCAGAGTGTACATGAGTGGTGTACCTGGGAGTGTCAGGGTGTACCTGGGATTATCAGGGGGTGTGCCTTGGAGTGTCAGGGGTGTACCTGTGGTGTGGCGGGTGTATCTGGGAGAGTCAGAGGTGTGCCTGGCAGTGTCAGAGATGCCTGTCAGTGTAAGGTTGTGCCTGACAGTGTCAGAGATGTGCCTGGGGAGTGTCTGGGGTGTGCCTGGGGTGTCAGGGTGTGCCTGGGGTGTCAGAGGTGAGACCAGGGGGTGTCAGAGGGTACCTGGGGAGTGTCAGGGGGTGTGCCTGGGGTATCGGAGGTGTGCCTGCAGAATTATCGGAGGTGTAACTGGGAGTGTCAGGGTGTGCCTGGGGTGTCAGGGTGAACCAGGGGAGTGTCAGAGGGGTGCCTGGGGTGTCAGGGGTGTGCCTGGGAGTGTCAGGGTGTGCCTGGGGAGTGTCAGAGGTGCACCTGGGAGTGTCTAAGGTGTGCCTGGGAGTGTCTGAGGTGTGCCTGGGTGTCTGGGTGTGCCTGGTATGTCAGAGTTGTGCCTGGGGTGTCAGAGGTGTGCCTGGGGTGTCAGGGTGTGCCTGGAGTGTCAGTGGTGTGCCTGGGAGTGTCAGGGTGTGCAGGGAGTGTCAGAGTTGTGCCTGGGGTGTGAGGTGTGCCTGGGGTGAAGGTGTGCATGGGTGTCAGTGGTGGCCAGGAGTGTCAGGTGTGTGGGGGAGTGTGAAGGTGTGCAAGGTGTCAGAGGTGCACCTGGGAGTGTCTGTGAGTGTGGGGTGTCGGAGGTGTGACTGAGGTGTCAAGGTGTGCCTGGGGTCAGAGGTGCACCTGGGGTATGGTGTGCCATGGGGAATGTCAGGGGGTGTACCTGGGGTGTCAGGGTGTGCCTGTGTATCCTGGTGTATCTGGGAGTGTCAGAGGTGTACCTGGCAGTGTCAGAGGGTACCTGGCAGTGTCAGGAGATGTGCCTGGGCGTGTGTGAGGTGTGCCTGGGGAGTGTCAGAGTGTGCCTGGGAGTGTCAGTGGTGTGCCTGGGGTGTCATTGGTGTACCAAGTGTCAGAGGTTTACTGGAAGTGTCGGAGGTGTGCCTGGGGTGTCAGGTGTGTGCAGGGGTGTCAAGTGTGTGCCAGGGGTGTCAGAGGGTGCACCTGGGATGTCAGTGTGTGCCTGGGGTGTCAAGTGTGTGCCGGGGGTGTCAGAGGTGTGCCTGGGGTGTCAGGGTGCCTGGGAGTGTCTGAGGTGTGCCTGGGAGTGTTTGAGGTGTGCCTGGGGTGTCTGGTGTGCCTGGGAGTGTCAGAGTTGTGCCTGGGGTGTCAGGAGGTGTGCCTGGGAGTGCAGAGGGTGTGCCTAGGGTGTCAGTGGTGTACCTGGGTGTCAGGTGTGTGCCAGGGAGTGTCAGAGTTGTGCCTGGGGTGTCAGAGGGTACCAGGGGTGCCAGAGGTGTGCCTGGGGTGTCAGTGGTGTGCCTGGGGAGTGTCAGGTGTTTGCAAGGGTGTCAGAGGTGTGCGTGGGAGTGTCAGGGGTGTACCTGGGGTGTCAGTGGTGTGCCTGGGAGTGTCTGTGGTGTACCTGGAAGTGTCAGAAATGTGCCTGGGAGTGTCTGAGCGTGTGCCTGGGAGTGTCAGAGGTGTGCCTGGGAGTGTCACGGGTGTGCCTGGGAGTGTCAGCGGTGTGCCTGGGAGTGTCAGAGATGTGCCTGGGAGTATCGGAGGTGTGTACTGCGTGTTGCCAGGGTGTGCCTGGGGTGTCAGAGGTGTGCCTGCGAGTGTCAGAATGTACCAGGGTTGTCAGGGGTGCCTGGGAGTGTCAGGTGTGCCTGGTGTCAGGGGTGTAGCTGGGAGTGTCGGAGTGTGAGGAGTCAAAGGTTGGAGGTGTCAGAGGTGCACCTGGGGTGTCAGGGGTGTGCCTGGGAATGTCAGGGGTGTGCCGGGGGTGTCAGGGTCTCCTGTGAGTATCGGCGGTGTATCTGGGAGTGTCAGAGGTGTGCCTGGGGTGCCAGAGGTGGCCTTGGGTGTCAGAGGTGACAGGGAGTGTCAGAGGAGTACCTGGGAGTGTCAGAGGTGTGCCTGGGAGTATCGAAGGTGTCTGGGGTATCGGAGGTGTACCTGGGAGTTGTCGGAGGTGTACCTGGGAGTGCCAGAGGTGTGCCTGGGAGTGTCAGTGGTGTGCCCAGGGTGTCAGGTGTGTGCCAGGGGGTGTCAGAGTTGTGCCTGGGGTGTCGAGGTGGCTGGGAGTGTCAGGGTGTGCCTGGGTGTCAGTGGTGTGCCTGGGGTGTCAGGTCTGTACTGGGGAGTGTCAAGGTGTGCCTGGGGTGTCAGGGGTGCTCCTGGGGTGTGTGGGGTGTGCCTGGGGGTGTCGGGAGGTGTAACTGAGGTGTCAAGGTGTGCCTGGGGTGTCAGAGGTGCCTGGGGTGTCTGGGGTGTGCCTGGGAATGTCAGGGGTGTGCCTGGGAGTGTCAGAGGTGTGCCTGTGGGTATCCATAGTGTCTGGGGTGTCAGGGTGTCCTTGCAGTGTCAGAGGGGTCTGGCAGTGTCAGGAGGTGTGCCTGGGCGTGTGTGGTGTGCCTGGGGTGTCAGGTGTGCCTGGGGTGTCAGTGGTGTGCCAGGGGTGTCAGGTGTGTGCTAGGGGTGTCGGAGGGTGTGCCTGGGGTGTCAGGAGGTGCCTGAGGAGTGTCAGAGGTGTGCCTGGGGAGTGTCAGGGTGTGCCTGGGGTGTCAGGGGTTTACCTGTGGTGTCAGGGGTGTACCTGGGGTGTCATGGGTGTGCCTGGGTGTGTCTGAGGTGTGCCTGGGGTGTCAGAGGTGTGCCTGGGAGTGTCTGAAGTGTACCTGGGAGTGTCAGTGGTGTGCCTGTGAGGTGTCAGGGGTGTACCTGGGGCGTCAGAGGTGTATGGGAGTCTCAGAGGAGTGCCTGGGGCATCAGAGGGTGTACTGGGAGTGTCAGAGGTGTGCCTGGGGTGTCAGAGGTGTGCCTGGAAGTGTCGGGGTGTGCCTGGAAGTGTCAGAATGTGCCTGGGGTGTCTGAGGTGTGCCTGGGAGTGTCAGACGTGTGCCTGGGAGTGTCAGGGGGTGTACCTGGGAAGTGTCAGCGGTGTGCCTGGGAGTGTCAGTGGTGCCTGGGAGTGTCGGAGGTGTGCCTGGGTGTGCCAGGGGTGCAGGAGTGTGAGATGTACCTGCCAGTGTCAGGGGTGTGCCTGGGAGTGTCAGAGGTGTGCCTGGGGTGTGTCAGGAGTGTGCCTGGGGTGTCAGGTGTGGCTGGGAGTGTCGGTGGCTGGGGTGTCAAGGTGTGCCAGGGGTGTCAGGGGTGTGCCTGGGGTGTGGGTGTGCCAGAGTGTCAGAGGTGTGCCTGGGGTGTCAGGAGGTGCACCTGGGAGTGTCTGGTGTACCTTGGGTGTCTGAGGTGTGCCTGGGAGTGTCTGAGGTGTGCCTGGGAGTGTTAGAGTTGTGCCTGGGAGTGTCAGATGTGTGCCTGGGAGTGTCTGAGGTGTCGCAGTAATTGTTGGGGGTGCCTGGGGTGTCAGAGGTGTGCCTGGCAGTGTCAGAGAGGTGTGCCTGGGAGCGTCAGAGGAGTGCCTGGGAGCTTTGGGGGTACCTCAGGTGTCAGGGGTGTGCCTGGTCATTGGTGTGCCTGGGGAGTGTCAGAGGTGTGCCTAGAAGTGTCAGAGGTGTGCCTCGAAGTGTCAGAGGTGTGCCTGGGGTGTCTGAGGTGTGCCTGGGGTGTCAGAGGTGTGCCTGGGAGTGTCAGGGGGTGTAAATGGGAGTGTCAGTGGTGTGCCTGGGGTGTCTGGGGTGTGTGGGAAGTGTGTTGCCTGAATTGTCGGGGTGCCAGAGTGTCAGCGTTGGAGTGTCAGAGACACGGGAGTGGGAGGTGTGCCTGGTGTGTCAGAGGTGTGCCTGGAGTGTCAGAGGTGTGCCTGGGGTGTCAGGTGCTGGGAGTGTCAGGGGTGCCACCTGGGAATGTCAGAGCAGTGTCAGAGGTGTGCCTGGGAGTGTCAGGGGTGTGCCTGGGGTGTCGGAGGTGTGCCTGGGGAATTATCGGATGTGTGCCTGGGGAGTGTCTGAGGTGTGTCTGGGGTGTCAGAGGTGTACTGCCAGATGTCTGAGGTGTTCTGATGTCAGGGTGTGCCAGGGGTGTCAGAGGTACCTGGGTGTGGGTGTGCCTTAGGATTATCGGAGGTGTGCCTGGGAGAATCAGGAGGTATAACTAGTGTCAGAGGTGTGCCTGGGGTTGCAGAGGTGTGCCTGGGGAGTGTCGGTGTACATAAGTGTCAGGTGTGTGCCAGGAGTGTCAGGGTACCTGGGAGTGTCAGAGGTTGCCTGGGGTGTCAAGGTGTGCCTGGGGTGTCGGTGTGCCTGGGGTGCCAGAGGTGTGGCTAGGAGTGTCAGTGGTGTGCCTGGGATTGTCAGGTGTGTGCAGGGTGTCCCAGAGTTGTGCCTGGGGGTGTCAGAGGTGTGCCTGGGGTGTGAGGTGTGCCTTGGAGTGTCGGTGGTGTGCCAGGGGTGTCAGGTGTGTACTAGGGGAGTGTCAGGGGTTGGTGTCAGAGGTGCACCTGAGGTCTGGTGTGCCTGGGGGTGTCAGGTGTGCCTGGGGTGTCAGGGGTTTCCTGGGTGTCAGGGGTGTGTGTGCCTGGGTGTGTCTGAGGTGTGCCTGGGAGTGTCAGAGGTGTGCCTGGGGAGTGTCTGAGTTGTGCCTGGGAGTGTCAGTGGTGTGCCTGGGGTGTCAGGAGGTGTGCATCAGAGGTGTGCCTGGGGTTGTTAGAGGTGTGCCTGGGAGTGTGAGAGATGTGCCTGCCAGTGTCAGAGGTGTGCCTGGGAGTGTCAAGGTGTGCATGGGAGTGTCAGGGTGTGCCTGGTGTCAGGGGTGTGCTGGGATTATCAGGGGTGTGTACCTTGGAGTGTCAGGGGTGTGCCTGTGAGTGCTGGCGGTGTGTCTGGGAGAGTCAGAGGTGTCGCACAGGTGTCAGAGATGTACCTGTCAGAGTTGTTTGTAGTGTGTCAGATCTGGGTGTCTGGAGTGTGCACTGGGGTGTGGGAGGTGCCTGGATGTGAACCAGGGGGTGCCTGGGGAGTGTCAGGGTGTACCTGGGGTGTCGGAGGTGTGCCTGGGGTATCGGAGGTGTGACTGGGGTGTCAGGGGTGTGCCTGGGGTGTCAGAGGTGAACCAGGGGTGTCAGAGGAGTGCCTGGGTGTCGGTGTGCTCAGGTGTCAGGGGTGTGGGGTGTCAGAGGTGCACCTGGGAGTGTCTAGGTGTGGGGTGTCTGGGGTGTGCCTGGGAGTGTCTGAGGTGTGTGCCTGTGTGTCAGGGTTGTGCCTGGGAGTGTCAGGGTGTGCCTGGGGTGCCAGAGGTGTGCCTGGGGTGTCAAGTGGTGTGCCTGGGAGTGTCAGGTGTGTGCCAGGGGTGTCAGAGTTGTGCCTGGGGTGTCAAGGTGTGCCTGGGGATTCCAGAGGTGTGCCTTGGGTGTCAGTGGTGTGCCTGGGGTGTCAGGTGTGTACTAGGAGTGTCAAGGTGTGCACCAGGTGTCAGAGGTGCACCTGGGAGTGTCTGAGGTGTGCCTGGGGTGTCGGAGGTGTAACTGGGGTGTCAAGGTGTGCCTGGGGAGTGTCAGAGGTGCACCTGGGAGTGTCTGGGGTGTGCCTGGGGTCAGGGGTGTGCCTGGGAGTGTCGGGGGTGTGCCTGTGGGTATCAGCGGTGTGTCTGGGAGTGTCAGAGGTGTGCCTGCAGTGTCAGAGGTGCCTGGTGTCAGAGGTGTACCTGGGCGTGTGGGAGGTGTGCCTGGGGTGTCAGAGTGTGCCTGGGGAGTGTCAGTGTGGTGTGCCTGGGAGTGTCATGTGGTGTGCCTGGATGTCAGGGGTTTACCTGGAAGTGTCAGGTATACCTGGGGAGTGTGGGTGTGTGCCAGGGAGTGTCAGAGTGTGTGCAGGGGGTGTCAGAGTGCACCTGGGACTGTCAGTGGTGTGCCTGGGAGTGTCAAGTGTGTGCCAGGGAGTGTCAGAGGTGTGCCTGGGAGTGTCAGAGGTGCACCTGGGGTGTCTGAGGTGTGCCTGGTGTTTGAGTGTGCCTGGGGTGTCTGAGGTGTGCCTGGGTGTCAGAGTTGTGCCTGGGGTGTCAGGAGGTGTGCCTGGGGAGTGCCAGAGGTGTGCCTGGGGTGTCGTGGTGTGCCTGGGAGTGTCAGGTGTGTGCCAGGAGTGTCAGGTTGTACCTGGGGTGTCAGAGGTGTGCCAGGGGTGCCAGAGGTGTGCCTGGGAGTGTCAGTGGTGTGCCTGGGGTGTGTGTGCGTGGGGAGTGTCGGGGTGTGCCTGGGGTGTCAGTGGTGTGCACGGGATTGTCTGTGGTGTGCCTGGAAGTGTCAGAAATGTACCTGGAGTGTCTGACGTGTGCCTGGAGTGTCAGAGGTGTGCCTGGGGTGTCAGAGGTGTGCCTGGGAGTGTCAGCGGTGTGCCTGGGAGTGTCAGAGATGTGCCTGGGAGTATCGGAGGTGTACCTGCGTGTGCCAGAGGTGTGCCTGGGGTGTCAGAGGTGTGCCTGCAAGTGTCAGAGATGTGCCTGGGAGTGTCAGGAGGTGTGCCTGGGAGTGTCAGGGTGTGCCTGGGGTGTCGGGGTGGCAGCACAGGAGTGTCAGGTGTAACTGAGAGTGTCAAGGTGTGCCTGGATGTCAGAGGTGCTACGGTGTCAGGGGTGTGCCTGGGAATGTCAGGGGTGTGCCTGGGGGTGTCAGGGTCTCCTGTGGTATCGGCGGTGGGAGTGTCAGGGTGTGCCTGGGAGTGCCAGAGGTGTGCTTGGGAGTGTCAGAGGTGAACCAGGGGAGTGTCAGAGGGTACCTGGGGAGTGTCAGAGGTGTGCCTGGGGAGTATCGAAGGTGTACCTGGGAGTATCGGAGGTGTACCTGGGGTGTCAGAGGTGTGTGCCTGGGGTGCAGAGGTGTGCCTGGAAGTGTCAGTGGTGCCCTGGGGTGTCTGAGGTGTGCCTGGGGTGTCTGGAAGTGTGCCTGGGAGTGCTGGGTGTGCCAGTGTCAGAGTTGCCTGGGGTGTCGGAGGTGTGCCTGGGGTGCAGAGGTGTGGGGTGTGTGTGTGTCAGGTGTGTACCAAGGGTGTCAGGTTGTGCCTGGGGGTGTCCGGGGTGTGCCTGGGGCCAGGGTGTGCCTTGGGTGTCAGTGGTGTGCCTGGGAGTGTCAGGTCTGTAGAAGTGTCAAGGTGTACCTGGAGTGTCAGAGGGTGCTCCTGGGGTGTCTGAGGTGTGCCGGGAGTGTCGGAGGTGTAACTGAGAGTGTCAAGGTGTGCCTGGAGGTGTCAGAGGTGCACCTGGGGTGTCTGGGGTGTGCCCGGGAATGTCGGGGTGTGCCTGGGAGTGTCAAGGGTGTGCCTGTGGGTATCGCCGTGTGTCTGGGAGTGCCAGAGGTGTGCCTGGAAGTGTCAGTGGTGCACCTGGGAGTGTCTGAGGTGTGTGCCTGGGGTGTCTGGGGTGTACCTGGGGAGTGTCTGAGGTGTGCCTGGGGTGTCAGAGTTGTGTGCCAAGTGTCGGAGGTGTGCCTGGGGTGCCAGAGGTGTGCCTGGGGTGTCAGTGGTGTGCTTGGAGTGTCAGGTGTGTGCAAGAGTGTCAGAGTTGTGCCTGGGGGTGTCCAGGGTGTGCCTGGGGTGCCAGAGGTGTGCTGTCGGGGTTGTGCCTGGGAGTGTCAGAGGTGCCTGGGGTGTCTGGTGTACCTGGGGAGTGTCTGGTGCTGGGGAGTGTCAGGTGTGCCAGGGGTGTCAGAGGTGTGCCTGGGGTGTCAGTGGTGCCTGGGGTGTCTGGGTGGCGCAAGTGTCTGAGGTGTGCAGTGTCTGAGGTGTGCCTGGGGTGGGGTTGTGCCTGGGGTGTCAGAGGTGTGCCTGGGTGTCTGGGGTGTGCATGGGGTCTGGTGTGCCTGGGAGTGTCAGCAGTGTGCCTGGGAGTGTCAGAGGTGTACCTGGGAGTGTCAGAGGTGTGCCTGGGAGTGTCAGAGGTGTGCCTGGGAGTGTCAGAGGTGTGCCTGGGAGTGTCAGGGGGTGTGCCTGGCAGTGTCTGGGGTGTGCCTGGGGGTGTCAGAGGTGTGCCTGGGAGTGTCAGAGGTGTACCTGGGGTGTCAGGGGGGTGTGACAGGAGTGTCAGGGATGTGACTGGGAGTGTCAAGGTGTGCCATGGGTGTCAGAGGTGCACCTGGTGTCAGGGTGTGCCTGAGAATGTCAGGGGTGTGACCAGGGTCAGGGGTCTGCCTGTGAGGTATCGGCGGTGTGTCTGGGGAGTGTCAGAGGTGTGCCTGGGGTGTCAGAGGTGCATAGGAGTGTCAGGAGTGAACCAGGGAGTGTCAGAGGAGTACCTAGTGTCAGAGGTGTGCCTGGGAGTATCGGAGGTGTACCTGGGAGTATCGGAGGTGTGCCTGGGAGTGTCAGAGATGTGCCTGGGAGTGTCAGGGTGTGCACGTGGGGTGTCAGTGGTGTACCTGGGGTGTCTGAGGTGTGTGCCTGGGGTGTCTGGGGTGTGCCTGGGGGTGTCTGGGGTGTACGCAGGGGGTGTCAGAGTTTGTACCGGGGGTGTCAGGGGTGTGCCTGGGAGTGCCAGAGGTGTGCCTTGGAGTGTCAGTGGTGTGCCTGGGGTGTCAGGTGTGTGCTAGGGGTGTCAAGGGTGTGCCTGGGGTGTCAGGAGGTGCCTGGGGTGTCTGAGGTGTGCCTGGGGAGTGTCGGAGGTGTGGCTGAGGTGTCAAGGTGTGCCTGGGGAGTGTCAGGGTGCACCTGGGAGTGTCTGGGGTGTGCCTGGGAATGTCAGGGAGGTGTGCACTGGGAGTGTCAGGGGTGTACCTGTGGGTATCCGCGGTGTATCTGGGAGTGTCAGAGGTGTGCCTGTGGCAGTGTCAGAGATTGCCTGGCAGTGTCAGAGGGTGTGCCTGGGCGTGTGTGAGGTGTGCCTGGGGGTGTCAGGGAGTGTGCCTGGGAGTGTGGTGGTGCCTGGTGTCGTGGTGTGCCTGGGGTGTCAGAGGTTGCTGGAAGTGTCAGAGGTGTGCCTGGGAGTGTCAGGTGTGTGCCAGGGAGTGTCAGAGTGTGTACCAGGGGGTGTCAGGGTGCACCTGGGACTGTCAGTGGTGTGCCTGGGAGTGTGAAGTGTGTACCAGGGGAGTGTCAGAGGTGTGCCTGGGGAGTGTCAGAGGTGCACCTGGGGAGTGTCTGAGGTGTGCCTGGGGTGTCTGAGGTGTGCCTGGGGTGTCTGGGGTGTGCCTGGGGTGTCAGAGTTGTGCAAGGTGTCAGGTGTGCCTGGGAGTGCAGAGGTGTACCTAGGAGTGTCAGAGGTGTACCTGGGTGTCAGGAGTGTTCCAGGGAGTGTCAGGAGTTGTGCCTGGGGTGTCAAGTGCACCTGGGACTGTCAGTGGTGTGCCTGGGAGTGTCAAGTGTGTGCCAGGGGAGTGTCAGAGGTGTGCCTGGGAGTGTCAGAGGTGCACCTGGGAGTGTCTGAGGTGTGCCTGGGGTGTCTGGGGTGTGCCTGGGGTGTCTGAGTGTGCCTGGGTGTCAGGGGGTGTGCCTGGGGTGTCGGAGGTGTGCCTGGGGAGTGCCAGAGGTGTGCCTAGAGTGTCAGTGGTGTGCCTGGGGTGTCAGGTGTGTGCCAGGGAGTGTCAGAGTTGTGCCTGGGGTGTCAGGGGTGTACCAAGTGCCAGAGGTGTGCCTGGGGAGTGTCAGTGGTGTGCCTGGGAGTGTCAGGTGTTTACCAGGGGTGTCAGAGGTGTACGTGAGTGTCAGGGTGTGCCTGGGGAGTGTCAGTGGTGTGCCTGGGGAGTGTCTGTGGTGTGCCTGGAGTGTCAGGGAAATGTGCCTGAAAGTGTGTGTGCCTGGGGTGTCAGAGGGTGTGCCTGGGAGTGTCAGGGGTGTGCCTGGGAGTGTCAGCAGTGTGCCTGGGAGTGTCAGAGATGTGCCTGGGGAGTATCAGGTGTGCCTGCGTGTGTCAGAGGTGTGCCTGGGAGTGTCAGAGGTGTGCCTGCAGTGTCAGAGGTGTGCCTGGGAGTGTCAGGGGTGTGCCTGAGGAGTGTCAAGGTGTATATGGGAGTGTCAGGGGGTGTGAACTGGGGAGTGTCAGGAGGTGTGAACTGAGAGTGTCAAGGTGTGCCTGGAGTGTCAGAGGTGCCTGGGAGTGTCAGGGGTGTGCCTGGGAATGTCAGGGGTGTGCCTGGGGTGTCAGGGGTCTCCTGTGGTATCGGCGGTGTCTGGGAGTGTCAGAGGTGTACCTGGGAGTGCCAGGGTGTGCTAGAGTGTCAGGGTGAACCAGGGTGTCAGAGGAGTGCCTGGGAGTGTCAGAGGTGTACCTGGGGAGTATCGGAGGTGTACCTGGAGTGTCGGAGGTGTACCTAGTGTCAGAGGTGTGCCTGGGAGTGCCAGAGGTGTGCCTGGAAGTGTCAGTGGTGCACCTGGGGAGTGTCTGAGGTGTGCCTGGGGAGTGTCTGAGGTGTGCATGGGGTGTCAGAGTTGTACCTGGGAGTGTCAGAGGTGTGCCTGGGGAGTGTCAGAGGTGTGCCTGGGAGTGTCAGAGGTTGTGCCTGGGAGTGTCAGGTGTGTACCAGGGAGTGTCAGAGGTGTGCCTGGGAGTGTCAGAGGTGCACCTGGGAGTGTCTGGTGTGCCTCAGGTGTCTGAGGTGTGCAGGGGTGTCTGGTATAAGTGTCAGGTTGTGCCTGGGAGTGTCAGAGGTGTGCCTGGGGTGTGGGGTGTACAGAGTGCAGGTGTGCCTGGGGTGTCAGAGGTGTGCCTGGGGAGTGTCAGAGGTGTACCTGGCAGTGTCAGAGGTGTGCCTGGGGGTGTCAGGGGTGTGCCTGGGGAGTGTCAGAGGTGTGCCTGGAGTGTCAGGGGTGTGACCTGCAGTGTCAGAGGTACCTGGGAGTGTCAGAGGTGTGCCTGGGAGTGTCAGAGGTGTGCCTGGGGTGTCAGGGGTGTACCTGGGAGTGTCAGAGGTGTACTGGGAGTGTCAAGGTGTGCCTGGAAGTGTCAGGAGTTGCACCTGGGAGTGTCAGGGTGTGCCTGAAATGTCAGGGGTGTGCCAGGGAGTGTCAGGGGTGTGCCTGGGGTGTCAGAGGTGTACCTGGGAGTGTCAGGAGGTGTGCCTGGGGAGTGTCGGTGTGCCTGGGAATGTCAGGAGGTGAACCAGGGTGTCAGAGGGTGCCTGGGAGTGTCAGGGGTGGACCTGGGGAGTATCGGAGGTGTGCCTGGGGAGTGTCAGAGGTGTCTGGGTGTCAGAGGTGTAGCAGTGTCAGAGGTGTTCTGACAGTGTCAGAGGTGTACCTGGGGTGTCTGGTGTGCCTGGGGTCAGGGGTGTGCCTGGGAGTGTCAGGGGTGAACCAGGGGTGTCAGAGGTGTACCTGGGAGTGTCAGGGTGTACCTGGGGTGTCAGGTGTGCCTGGGGTGTCAGAGGTGTGCCTGGGGTGTCAGGAGGTGTACCTGGGAGTGTCAGAGGTGTACCTGGGGAGTGCTTGGAGTGTTGCCTAGGAGTGTCAGAGGTGTGCCTGGGGTGTCAGGTGTGTGCCTGGGAGTGTCAAGGTTGTGCCTGGGGTGTCGGTGTGCCTGGGGTGTCAGGGTGTGTGGAGTGTCAGTAGTTACCAGGGGTGTCAGGTGTGAACTAGGAGGTGTCAGGTGTGTACCTGGAGGTGTCAGGGGGCACCTGGGGAGTGTCAGTGTGCCTGGGGTGTCATGGATGCCTGGGTGTCTGAGGTGTACCTGTCAGTGTCAGAGGGTGCCTGGGAGTGTCAGAGGTGTGCAGGTGTCAGAGGTGTGCACCAGGGCGTCAGAGGTGCCTGGGGAGTTCAGGGGGAGTGCCTGGGGTGTCAGAGGTGTGCCTAGAAGTGTCAGAGGTGTGCCTGGAAGTGTCAGAGGTGTGCCTGGGAGTGTCAGGGGTGTGCCTGGGGAGTGCCGGAGGTGTTGCTAGGATGTCAGTGGTGTGCCTGGGATTGTCAGGTGTGTGCCAGGGAGTGTCAGGGGGTGTACCTGGGGGTGTCAGAGGTGTGCCTGAGTGCAGAGGTGTACCTTGGAGTGTCAGTGATTGTGCAGGGTGTCAGGTGTGAACTGGGGGGTGTCAGAGGTGTGCCCAAGGGTGTCAGAGTGTACCTGAGGAGTGTCAGGGTGTGCCTGGGAGTGTCAGAGGTGTGCCTGGGAGTGTCAGGGGTGTGCCTGGCAGTGTCTGAGGGGTGCCTGAGAGTGTCAGAGGTGTGCCTGGGGTGTCAGAGGTGTGCCCTGGGGAAGTGTCAGGGTGCCTGGGGAGTTTCAGGTGCCCTCAGGTGTCAGAGGTGTGCCTGGAGTGTCAGAGGTGTGCCTGGGGAGTGTCAGAGAGTGTGCCTGGGGTGTCGGGTGTGCCTGGGTGTGTCAGAGGTGTCTGGGGAGTGTGTCAGAGGTGTGCCTGGAGTGTCAGGGGTGTGCCTGGGAGTGTCAGGGGTGTGCCTGGGGAATGTCAGAGTGAACCAGGGGAGTGTCAGGGGGTACCAGTGTCAGGGTGCCTGGGAGTATCGAGGTGTACCTGGGGAGTGTGGTGTATCTGGGGTGTCAGGGTGTGCCTGCAGTGTCAGAGTGTTCCTGACAGTGTCAGAGGTGTACCTGGGAGTGTCTGAGGGTGTGCCTGGGAGTGTCAGAGGTGTACCTGGGGTGTCAGGAGGTGAACCAGGGGAGTGTCAGGGGAGTGCCTGGGGTGTCAGGGGTGTGCCTGGAGATTGTCAGGTGGCACCCAGGAGTGTCAGGGGTGCCTGGGGTGTCTGGGTGTTCCTGGGGAGTGTCTGGGGTGTGCCTGGGTGTGCCAGAGTGTGCCTAGGTGTCAGTGGTGTGCCTGGGATTGTCAGGTGTGTGACCAGGGGAGTGTCAGAGTTGTGCCTGGGGTGTCAGAGTGTATCTGGGGTGTCTGAGGGTGTGCCTGGAGTGCAGGTGTTGCTGGGAGTGTCAGTGGTGTGCCTGGGATTGTCAGGTGTGTACCAGGGAGTGTCAGGAGTTGTACCTGGGGGTGTCAGAGGTGTGCCTGGGGTGCCAGAGGTGTGCCTTAGTGTCA
Organism: Homarus americanus; assembly: GCF_018991925.1. Lineage (NCBI taxonomy): Eukaryota > Metazoa > Arthropoda > Malacostraca > Decapoda > Nephropidae > Homarus > Homarus americanus. The sequence goes on along the minus strand of NW_024740537.1, from coordinate 30,989 downwards.
GTGGTGTACCAGGGGTGTCAGGTGTGAACTGGAGGGTGTCAGGGTGTACCTGGGGTGTCAGAGGTGCACCTGAGTGTCAGGGTGTGCCTGGGAGTGTCATAGGTGTGCCTGGGTGTGTCTGGGGGTGTGCCTAGGAGTGTGTCAGTGGTGTGCCTGGGGTGTTAGAGATGTACCTGGGGCGTCAGAGGTGTACTAGGGGTGTCAGAGGTGTGCACCAAGTGTGAGAGATGTGCCTGCCGGTGGCAGAGGTGTGCCTGGGGTGTCAGAGGTGTGCTGGGAATGTCAGGGTGTACCTAGTGTCAAGGGTGTGCCTGGGATTCAGGGGTGTGCACCAGGTGTGTCAGGGGTCTGCTGTGAGTATGGCGGTGTATCTGGGGTGTCAGAGGTGTGCCGGGTGCCAGAGGTGTGCCTAGGGAGTGTCAGAGGTGGACAGGGGAGTGTCAGAGGAGTACCTGGGGTGTCAGGGTGTGCCTGGAAGGTATCAGGGAGGTGTACCTGGGTGTGTCAGAGGTGTGCCTGGAGTGTCGAGGTGTGCCTGGGGTGTGTGGAGGTGTGCCTGGGAGTGTCAGGGGGTGTACCTGGGGATGTCAGAGGTGAACCAGAGTGTCAGAGATGTACCTGGAGTATCGGAGGTGTGCCTGGGTGTGTCAGAGGTGTACCTGGGAGTGTCGAGAGTGGACCTGAGTGTCAGAGGTGTGCCTGGGGTGTCAGGGTGTGCACCTGGATGTCAGAGGTGAACCAGGAGGTGTCAGAGGTGCCTGGGGGTGTCGGGGTGTGCCTGGAGTGTCTGAGGTGTGCCTGGGGTGTCAGAGGTGTCTGGGAGTGTCAGAGTGTGCCTGCCAGTGTCAGAGGGTGTTCTTGACAGTGTCAGAGGTGTGCTACCTGGGGAGTGTCTGAGGTGCCTGGGGAGTGTCAGAGGTGTGCTGGGAGTGTCAGAGGTGAGTCAGGGAGTGTCAGAGGGTACCTGGGAGTGTCAGGGGTGGCCTGGGAGTATCAGGTGTACCTGAGTGTCAGAGTGCACTGGGAGTGTCTAGGTGTTCCTGGGTGTCTGAGGTGTGCCTGGGGTGCAGAGGTGTGCCTGGGAATCAGTGGTGTACCTGGGATTGTCAGGTGTGTGCAGGGGTGTCAGAGTTACCTGGGGGTGTCAGAGTGTGCCTGGGGTGTCTGAGTGTACCTGGAGTGCCAGAGGTGTTGCTAGGAGTGTCAGTGTGTGCCTGGATTGTCAGGTGTGTACCAGGGTGTCAGAGTTGTGCCTGGGGGTGTCAGAGGTGTGCCTGGGGTGTCAGGGTGTGCCTGGGGTGTCGAGGTGTGCATGGGAGTGTCAGGGGTTTGCCTGGGAGTGTCAGGGGTGTAGCTGGAGTGTCTGTGGTGTGCCTGGAAGTGTCAAATGTGCCTGGGTGTCGACGTGTGCCTGGGGTGTCAGAGGTGTGCCTGGGGTGTTGCAGGTGCCTGGTGTGTCAGCGGTGTGCCTGGGGTGTCAGGATGTGCCTGGGAGTGTATCAGGTGTAGCTGCGTGTGTCAGAGGTGGCACCTGGGGGTGTCAGGGTGTGCCTGCCGGTGTCAGAGGTGTGCCTGGGGAGTGTTAGAGTTGTGCCTGAGGTGTCAGAGGTGTGCCTGGAGTGTCAGGGGTGTGACTGGGAGTGTCGGAGGTGTAACTGAGAGTGTCAAAGGTGTGCCAAGTGTCAGAGGTGCTGCCTGGGAGTGTCAGGGGTGTGCCTGGGAATGTCAGGGGTGTGCCTGGGAGTCAGGGTCTCCTGTGAGTATCGGCGGTGTATCTGGGAGTGTCAGAGAGGTGCAAGTGCAGAGGTGTGCTTGGGGTGTCAGAGGTGTGAACCAGGGTGTCAGAGGAGTGCCTGGGAGTGTCAGAGGTGTGCCTGGGGTGTCGGAGGTGTGCCTGGGAGTGTCGGAGGTGTGCCTGGGAGTGTCAGGGGTGTGCCAGGGAGTGCCAGAGGTGTACCTGAGTGTCAGTGGTGCACCTGGGTGTCTGACGTGTGCCTGGGAGTGTCTGGTGTGCCTGGGGAGTGTCTGAGGTGTGCCTGGGAGTGTCAGAGTTGTACCTGGGAGTGTCGGAGGTGTGCCTGGGAGTGCAGAGGTGTGCCTGGGGAGTGTCAAGGGTGTACCTGGGATTGTCAGGGGTGTACCTGGAGTGTCAGGGTGTGCCTGTATCGGAGGTGTATCTGGGATGTCAGAGGTGTGCAGGAGGTGCCAGAGGTGTGCCTAGGGGTTGTCAGAGGTGTGCCAGGGGTGTCAGGGGGTGCAAGTGTCAGGATGTGGTTGTCAGGTGTGCCTGGGAGTGTCAGAGGTGTACCTGGAGTGTCAGGGTGTGCCTGGGGTGTCAGAGTGTGCAGGTGTCAGAGGTGTATGCCTGGGGAGTGTCAGAGGTGGACCTGGGAGTGTCAGAGGTGTGCCTGGGAGTGTCAGAGTGTGCCTGGGTGTGTGTCAGAGGTGTGCCTGGAGTGTCAGAGGTGTGCCTGGGAGTGTCAGAGTGTATGAGTGTCAGGGGGTGTGCCTGGGGAATGTCAGAGGTGACAGGGGTGTCAGGAGTGCCTGGGAGTGTCAGGGGTGTACCTGGGAGTATCAGGTGTGCCTGGAGTGTGGAGGTGTATCTGGGGTGTCAGAGGTGTACCTGCCAGTGTCAGAGGTGTTCTTGACAGTGTCAGAGGTGTGCCTGGGAGTGTGTCTGAGGTGTGCTGGGAGTGTCAGGGTGTACTTGGGGTGTCAGAGGTGTACCAGGGTGTCAGAGGTGCCTGGGGAGTGTCAGAGGTGTGCCTGGGATTATCAGGTGTACCTGGGAGTGTCAGAGTGTACCTGGGGAGTGTCTAAGGTGTTCCTGGGGTGTCTGGGGTGTGCCTGAGTGTCAGAGGTGTGCCTGGGAGTGTCAGTGGTGCCTGGGATTGTCAGGTGTGTGCAGGAGTGTCAGGGTGTGCCTGGGGTGTCAGAGGTGTGCCTGGGGTGTGTCTGAGGGAGTGGGGTGTTGCTAGGGTGTCAGTGGGGTGTACCTGGGATTGTCAGGTGTGCTCAGGGGGTGTCAGAGTTGTGCCTGGGGTGTCAGAGTGTGCAAGAGTTCTGGGTGTGCCTGGGAGTGTCGGAGGTGTGCATGGGAGTGTCAGGGTGTACCTGGGAGTGTCAGGGGTGTGCCAGTGTCTGGGGTGTACCAGAGTGTCAGAAATGTGGGAGTGTCAGCATGTACCTGGGGAGTGTCAGAGTGTTGCCTGGGAGGTGTGTCAGGGTGTGCCTGGGAGTGTCAGAGGTAGCCTGGGGGTGTCAGAGATGTACCTGGGGTATCGGAGGTGTACCTGCGGTGTCAGAGGTGTACCTGGGGTGTCAGGGTGTGCCTGGGAGTGTCAGGAGGTGTACCTGGGAGTGTCAGGAGTGTGCACGCAGGTGTCAGGGGGTGTACCTGGGAGTGTCAGAGGTGTAACTGAGGAGTGTCAAGGTGTACTTGGTGTCAGAGGTGCCTGGGAGTGTCAGGGGTGTGCCTGGGAATGTCAGGGGTGTGCCTGGGGAGTGTCAGAGTGCTCCTGTGAGTATCGGCGGTGCTCTGGGGTGTCAGAGGTGTACCTGGGATTGTAGGGTGTACTTAGGTGTCAGAGGTGAACCAGGGGTGTCAGAGGTACTGGGAGTGTCAGAGGGGTGTGCCTGGGAGTGTCGGAGGTGTACCTGGGGTGTCGGAGGGCACTGGGGTGTCAGGGAGGTGTGCCAGAGTGTCAGAGGTGTGCCTGGAAGTGTCAGAGGTGTACCTGGGAGTGTCAGAGGTGTGCCTGGGGTGTCACAGGGGTGTGCCTGGGGTGTCTGGTGTGCCTGGGAGTTTCAGAGTTGTGCCTGGGGTGTCAGGTGTACCTGGGGTGTCAGGGTGTACCTGGAGTGTCAGTGGTGTACCTGGGGTGTGGGTGTGTACCAGGGGTGTCAGAGGTGTGCCTGGGGTGTCAGAGGTGCACCTGGGGTGTCTGAGGTGTGCCTGGGGTGTCAGAGGTGTACCTGGGGAGTGTCTGGGGTGTACCTGTGAGTGTCTGAGGGGTGCCTGAGGTGTCAGAGGTGTGCCTGGGGTGTCAGAGGTGTACCTGGGGTGTCAGGAGTACCCTGGGGAGAGTCCGGAGGTGTGCAGAAGGGAGTGTGTGGGATTATCTCTGGGGAATTCAGAGGTGTGCCTGGGTGTCTGAGGTGTGCCTCAAGTGTATGAGGTGTACCTCAAGTGTCACGTGTGCACCAGGGGATTGTCAGGGGTGTGCCTGGGAGTGTCAGGAGGTGTGCCTGGGGTGTCTGGTGTACCTGGGGAGTGCCAGAGGTGTGCCTGGGAGTGTCAATGGTGTGCCTGGGAGTGTCAGAGGTGTACGTGAGAGTGTCTGGGTGTGCAGGGGGTGTATGAGGAGGTATGCCTGGGGTGTCACGTGTGTGCCAGGGGTGTTAGGTGTGCCTGGGGTGTCTGGGGTGTGCCTGGGGTGTCAGGGTGTAACTGGGATTGTCAGGGTGGCACCTGGGAGTATCGGAGGTGTGCCTGGGGTGTCAGAGGTGTGCAAGTGTCAGAGGGGCGCACCTGGCAGTGTCAGAAATTGACCCTGGGGTGTCTGGGTGTGCCTGGGGTGTCGGAGGTGTGCACCAAGTGTCCAAGGGTGTGCCTGGGATTGTCGGGGTGTGCAAGTGTCCAGAGGTGTGCCTGGGGAGTGTCTGAGGTGTGCCTGGGGTGTGAAGTGTGCATGGGAGTGTCTGAGGTGTGCCTGGGAGAGTCAGTGGTGTGCCTGGGAATGTCTGAGATGTGCTTGGGAGTGTCAGAGGTGTACCTGTGGTATCTGAGGTGTGCCTGGGGAATGTCAGGGTGTGCCTGGGGGTGTCCAGAGGTGCACCTTGGGGTGTCTGAGGTGTGCCTGGGGAGTGTCTGGTGTACCTGGTAGTGTGTCAGGTGTGCTGGCAGTGTCTGAGGTGTGCCTGGCAGTGTCAGCAATTGTGCCTTAGGTGTCAGCGGTGTGCCTGGGGTGTCTGAGGTGTGCCTTGGGAGGTCAGGGGTGTGCCTGGGGAATGTCAGGTGGCACTTACTAGGTGTCACTGGTGTGCATGGGAGTGTCAGAGGTGTGCCTGGGGAGTGTCATAGGTGCCTGGGGTGTCTGAGGTGTACCTGGGGTGCCCAGAGGTGTACATGGGAGTGTCAGTGGTGTGCCTTAGAGTGTCAGAGTTGTATCTGGGGAGTGTTAGAGTGTGCCTGGGAGTGCTAGAGGTGTGCCTGGGTGTCAATGAATTGTGCCACAGGAGTGTCAGAGGTGTGCCTGGGGAGTGTCAAGGTGCACCTGGTGTTGCTGGTGTGCCTGGTGGTGTCTGGGGTGTACCTGGGGAGTGTCTGGGGTGTGCCTGGGGTGTCAGAGTTGTGCCTGGGAGGGCAGAGGTGGTATAGGATGCCCAGGGGTGTGCCTGGGGTGTGGTGGTGTGCAGGGGTGTGGTGTGTGCCAGGTGGTGTCGGAGGAGTGCCTGGGATGTCAGCGTTGTACTATAGGTGTCAGGGGGTGCCTGGGGTGTCAGGGCATGCCTGGAGTGTCAGAGGTGGTGCCTGGGGGTGTCAGAGAGAGAGGGGTATCTCTGGGAGCATCAGAGGAGTACCTCAGGTGTTATAGGTGTGCTTAGTGTCATTGGTGTACCTGGGAGTGTCAGAGGTGTACCTGGAAGGAGTCAGAGGTGTATCTGGGGAGTGTCTGGGGTGTGCTTGGGGAGTGTCAGGGGTGTGTCTGGGGAGTGTCATTGGTGTGCCTACAAGTGTGCAGAGGTGTGCCTGGGGTGTCTGAGTGTGCCTGGGAATGTCTCAGGTGTGCATGGAGTGTCACAGGTGTACTGTGTCAGCAGTGTGCAAGTGTTGGCAGTGTGCCTAGGAGTGTCAGGGGTATGCCTGGGGTATCAGAGTGTACCTGGGATTGTCAGGGGAGGTGCCTGGGGTGTCAGGGTGTGCCTGTGAGTGGGAGTGTTGTGCCTGGGAGTGTCAGAGAGTGCCTGGGGCATCAGGAGTATCTGGGAGTGTCGGAGGTGTGCCTGGGAGTGTCTGAGGTGTACTAAGTGTCTGAGGTGTCCCTGGGGTGTACGTGTTGTACCAGGGGAGTGTCAGAGAATTGCCTGGGAGCATCAGAGAATGCCTGGGGAGTGCAGGGGTGTGCCTGGAATGTCGGAGATGTGCAAGTGTCAGAGGTGTGCCTGGGGAGTCTCTGGGGTATGTCTGGGAGAGTCAGGGTGCCTGGGGTGGAGGTGTGCATGGTGTCAGTGGTGTGCCTGGGGTGTCCAGGTGTGCCTGGGAGTGTCAGGTGCCTGGGGTGTCTGAGGTGTGCCTGGGGAGTGCAGAGGGTGTGCCTGGGGTGCCAGAGGTGTGCCTGGGAGTGCCAGAGGTGTGCCTGGGAGTGTAAATGGTGTGCCTGGGAGTGTCAGAGGTGTGCCTGAGTGTCTGTGGGGTGTGCCTGGGGTGTATGGGGTATGCCTGGGTGTCACGTGTGTGCCAGGGAGTGTCAGAGGATTGTAACTAGAATTAACAAGAGGTGTGCCTGGGAGTGTCAGGGGTGTGGCTGTGAGTGTCAGGGGGGTGTACCTGGGAGTATCAGGTGTGCAGTGTCAGAGGGTGTGCCTGGGAGTGTCAGAGGTGTTCCTGGCAGTGTCAGAGGTGTACCTGGGGTGTCTGGGTGTGCATTGGAGTGTCAGGAGGTGTGCCTGGGGAGTGTCAAGCAAGTACCTGGGATTGTCAGGGGTGTGCCTGGGAGTGTCAGAGGTGTACCTGGGAGTGTCTGGGGTGCCTGGCAGTGTGGTGTGCCTGGGGTGTCAGGGTGTGCCTCGAAGTGTCAGAATTGGCCTGGAAGTGTCGGAGATGTGCAAGGGGTGTGGGAGGTGTGCCTGGTGTCAGAGGTGTGCCTGGGAGTCTCTGAGGTATGCCTGGGAGGAGTCAGGGGTGTGCCTGCTGGGAGTATCGGAGGTGTGCCTGGGGTGTCAGTGGTGTGCCTGCAGGAGTGTCAGAGGTGGCCTGGGAGTGTCATAAAACAGGTGCACCTGGGGTGTCTGAGGTGTGCCTGGGGTGCCAGGGTGTACACCAGGAGTGTCAGTGGTGTGCCTGGGAGTGTGCTTGGTGTGCCTAGGAGTGTCAGGGGGTATGCCTGGGAGTATCAGAGGTGTGCCTGGGAGTGTGAGAGGTGTGCCTGGGGAGTGTCAGAGGGTGTGCCTGGGAGTGTGAAGTGTTGTACCTGGGGTGTCAAAGGTGCCTGGGCATCAAGGTGTCTGGGGTGTCAGGTGTGCCTGGGGTGTCTGGAGGTGTGCCTGGGGTGTCTGAGGTGTGCCTGGGGTGTGCGTGTTGTACCTGGGGTGTGGAGGGGTACTGGGGCATCAGAGCAATGCCTGGGAGTGTCAGGGGTGTGCCTGGGGTGTCCGGAGGTGTGCCAGGTGTCAGGGTACCTGGGGAGTGTCTGGGGGTACCTGGGGAGTGGGAGTGTGCCTGGGGAGTGTCAGGGGTTGTACCTGGGAGTGGCAGAGGTGGCACCTGGGGAATGCCAGAGGGTGTGCCTGGGGAATGTCAGTGGTGTGCCTGCAAGTGTGAGGTGTGTGCCAGGGAGTGTCAGAGGTGCCTGGGGTGTCAGAGGGTGCCTGGGAGTGTCAGAGGGGTGTGCCTGGGGTATCAGAGGTGTGCCTGGGAGTGTCAGAGGTGTACTTATAGGTGTCAGAGGGTACCTGGGGCATCAGAGGAGTGCCTTGGAGTGTCAGAGGTACCTGGGGTGTCAGCGGTGTGCCTGGAAGAGTCAGAGATGTATCTGGGGAGTGTCTGGGGGTGTACTTGGGAGTGTCACTGGTGTGCCTGGGGAATTATCTGGGGTGTACCTGGGGTGTCTGGGGTGTGCCTGGGGTGTCTGGGGAGGTGTGCATGGAGTGTCTGGGTGTGCCTGGCAATGTCAGCAGTGTGCCTGGGGTGTTGGCGGTGTGCCTAGGGGTGTCAGGGGTATGCCTGGGGTATCAGAGGTGTGCTGGGGTGTCAGAGGTGTGCCTGCAAGTGTCAGAGGTGTGCCTGAGGTGTAGTGTTGTACCTGGGAGTGTCAGAGAATTGCCTGGAAGCATCAGAGGAGTATCTGGGAGTGTCGGAGGTGTGCCTGGGAGTGTCTGGGGTGTGCCTGGAGTGTCTGAGGTGTGCCTGGGGAGTGTACGTGTTGTACTTGGGGTGTGAGTGCCTGGGGCATCAGAGGAATACCTGGGACTGTCAGGCGTGTGCCTGGAGAGTCCGGAGGTGTGCCAGGGGGAGTGTCGTGGGATTGTGGGGAGTGTCAGAGGTGTGCCTGGGGTGTCTGGGGTGTGCCTGGGGTGTGTGTAGGGGTATGCCTGGGAGTGTCAAGTGTGTGCCAGGGGATTCTCAGGGGGTGTGCAAACAGAGTGTCAGAGGTGTACCTGGGGTGTGTGGGGAATTGGCCTGGGAGTGCCAGAGGTGTGCCTGGGGAGTGTCAATGGTGTACCTGGGGTGTCAGAGGTGTGCTTGAGAGTGTCTGGGGTGTACCTGGGGAGTGTGTGGGGTATGCCTGGGGTGTCACGTGTGTGCCAGGGAGTGTTGGGGTGTGCCTGGGGTGTCAGGGTGTGCCTGGGGAGTGTCAGGGGTGTGCTGGGGAGTGTCAGAGGTGTGCCTGGGGTGTGGGGTGTGCCTGGGGTGTCCAGAGGGTGCATGCTGGGGAGTGTCTGGGGTGTGCCTGGGGAGAGTCAGTGGTGTGCCTGGGAATGTCTGAGATGTGCCTGGGAGTGTCTGGGGTGTGCCTGGGGAATGTCAGGGTGTGCACCAGGGAGTGTCAGAGGTGCCTGGGGTGTCTGAGGTGTGCCTGGGAGTGTCTGGGGTGTGCCTGGTGGTGTGTCAGTGTGCCTGTGGCTGTGTCTGAGTGTGCCTGGCGGTGTCAGTGGTGTGCCTGGGAGTGTCGGCGGTGTGCTTGGGGAGTGTCAGAGGTGTGCCTGGGGTGACAGAGTTTACCTGGGAGTGTCAGAGGGTGTGCCTGGGGAGTGTCTGGAGTGTACCTGCAGTGTCTGGGTGTGCCTGGAGGTGTCGGGGTGTGCAGGGGAGTGCCGGAGGTGTGCCTGGGAGTGTCAGAGGTGTACCTGGGATTGTCTGAGGTATGCACCAGGAGAGTCAGGGGTGTGCCTGGGAGACATCGGAGGTGTACCTGGGAGTGTCAGTGGTGTGCAGGTGTCAGGTGGCACCTGGGGAGTGTCATAGGTGCACCTGGGGTGTCAGGGGGTGTGCCTGGAAGTGTCAGGGTGTACCTGGAAGTGTCTGGGGTGTGTACACAGGTGTCCCTAATTGTACTGATAGTGTCAGGGTGTACTAGGGTGTCTGTAGTGTACCTGGAGAAGTGTCAGAGAGGTGTACCTAGGAGTATCGGAGGTGTGCCTGGAGTGTCAGAGGTGTGCCTGGGGTGTCAGAGGTGTGCCTGCCAGTGTCAGAAAGGAGATGTGCCTGGCTTGTCCAGAGTGTACCTGGCAGTGTCAGGAGGTGTGCAAGTGTCAGAGGTGTGCCTCGGGGGTGTCAGGGGTGTGCCTGGAGTGTCAGGGGGTGAACCAGGTGTCAGAGGAGTGCCTGGGGTGTCTGAGGCCATGCCTGGGGAGTGTCTGGGGTGTGCCAGAGTGTCAGGGTTGTGCCTGGGAGTGGCAGAGGTGTGCCTGGGGTGCCAGAGGTGTGCGCAGGAATGTCAGTGGTGTGCTGCCTGGTGTGCCTGGGAGTATCGGAGGTGTGCCTGGGGTGTCAGAGGTGTGCCTGGGGTGTCAGAGGTGTGCCTGGGTGTCAGAGGTGTGCCTGGGGTGTCTGAGGGGTGTGCCTGGGGAGTGTCAGTGTGCCTGGGAGTGTCAAGGGTGTAACTGGGAGTGTCTGGGGTGTGCCTGGGGGTGTCAGAGGTGTACCTGGGAGTGTCAGAGGTGTGCCTGGAAGAGTCAGAGGTGTATCTGGGAGTGTCTGGTGTGCCCGGGGTGTTGGGGGTGTGCCTGGGGGTGTCATTGGTGTACCTGGGGAGTGTCTGAGGGGTGTGCCTGGGAGTGTCTGAGGTGTGCCTGGGGTTTCTGGGGTGTGCATGGGTGTCACAGGTGTGCCTGGGGATGTCAGCGGTGTGCCTGGGGTGTTGGCGGTGTGCCTAGGAGTGTCAGGGGTATGCCTGGGAGTATCAGAGAGGTGTGCCTGGGGGTGTCAGAGGTGTGACTGGGGTGTCAGAGGTGTGCCTGGGGTGTGAGAGTGTTGTGCCAGGGAGTGTTGGGGAGGAGTACATGCGAGCATCAGAGGGAGTATCTGGGGAGTGTCAGGTGTGACCAGGTGTCTGAGGGTGTGCCTGGAAGTGCCAGAGGTGTACATGGGAGTGTCAGTGGTGTGCCTGGGGAGTGTCAGAGGTTGTATCTGGGAGTGTCGGAGGTGTGCCTGGGGATTGTCAATGGTGTGCCTGGGGTGTCAGAGGTGTACCTGAGGTGTCTGAGGTGTACCTGGGTGTGGGGTATATCTGGGGTGTCGCGTGTGTGTGTGTGCCAGGGATTGTCAGATGTGTGCCTGCGGGGTGTCAGAGGTGTGTCCTGGGGAGTGTCAGGAGTTGTAACTTGGGAATTATCAGGGGTGTACCCGGGAGTATCGGAGGTGTGCCTCCAGGAGTGTGAGGTGTGCCTGAGGTGTCAGAGGTGTACCTGGCAGTGTCAGAGGTGTGCCTGGGAGTGTCTGAGGGTGTACCTGGGGAGTGTCGGAGGTGTGCACCTGGGGTGTCAAGGGTGTAACTGGGGAGTGTCTGAGTGCCTGGGGTGTCAGAGGTGTGCCTGGGAGTGTCAGTGTGCCTGGAAGAGGTCAGGGTGTATCTGGGAGTGTCTGAGGGTGTGCCTGGGGAGTGTTGGGGGTGTGCCTGGGGGTGTCATTGGTGTACCTGGGGTGTCTGAGGTGTGCCGGGGTGTCTGGGGTGTGCCTGGGGTTTCTGGGGTGTACATGGAGTGTCCAGGTGTGCCTGGGAATGTCAGCGGTGTGCCTGGGGTGTTGGCGGTGTGCCTGGGAGTGTCAGGGGTATGCCTGGGAATTATCAAGGTGTGCCTGGGGAGTGTCAGAGGTGTGCCTGGGGTGTCAGAGGTGTGCCTGGGTGTGAGTGACCTAGAGGTGTCTGGGGTGTGCCTAGAGGTGCCAGAGGTGTGTGGGAGTGTGGGGTGTGCCTGGGAGTGTCAGTGGTGTACATGGGGTGTCAGGGGTGTACCTGGGGTGTCAGAAGGTGTGCCTGCCAGATGTCAGTGTGCCTGGGGAATGTTAAAGGTGTGCCTGGGGTGTCAGAGGTGCACCTGGGGTGTCTGGGGTGTGCCAGGGAGTGTCTGAGGTGTACATGGGAGTGTGTGAGGTGTGCCTGGCAGTGTCTGAGGTGTGCCTGGCAGTGTCGGCGGTGTGCCTCAGTGTCGGAGTTGGCACCTGGGGTGAGGTGTGCCTGGGGTGCCAGAGGTGTGCCTGTGAGGTGTCAGTGGTGTGCCTGGGGAGGTGTTTGGTGTGTACCAGGGAGTGTCAAAGGTACCTGGGAGTGTCAGTGGTGTGCCTGGGGAGTGTCAGGGGTGTGCCTGGGGAGTATCAGGTGTGCCTGGGGGTGTCAGAGGTGTGCCTGGGGAGTGTCAGGTATATGCCTGCCGGTGACAGAGATGTACTGGCAGTGTCAGAGGTGTACCTGGAAGTGTCTGAGGTGAGCCAGGGTGTGTGTCAGGGTACCTGGGGGTGTGTGGGGTGTGCCTGGGGAATGTGGGGGGTGTGCCTGGGGTGTCAGAGGTGCCTGGGGTGTCTGGTGTGCCTGGGGTGTCTGGGGTGTGCCACCAGGGGTGTGTGGGGTGTGCCTGGCAGTGTCTGAGGTGTGCCTGGCAGTGTCCAGCGGTGTGCCTCAGGTGTCAGAGTTGTGCCTGGGTGGCAGGAGGTGTGCAGGATGCTGCCAGAGGTGTGCCTGGGGAGTGTCAGTGGTGTGCCTGGGGTGTGGGGTGTGTGCCAGGCAGTGTCAGGTACCTGGGAGAGTCGGCGGTGTACCTGGGGAGTGTCAGAGGGGTACCTGGGAGTGTCAGAGAGTGTGCCTGGGGAGTGTGTCAGAGGTACCTGGGAGCGTCAGAGGGTACCTCGGAGTGTCATAGGTGTACTTGGTAGTGTCATTGGTGTACAGCAGGTGTCAGAGCTGTACCTGGAAGAGTCAGAGGTGTATCTGGGGAGTGTCTGGGGTGTGCCAGGGAGTGTCAGGGGGTGTGCCTGGGGATGTCATTGGTGTACTTTATAAGTGTCACCAGGGTGTGCCTGGGGTGTCTGGGGTGTGCCTTAGGTGTCTGGGGTGTGCATGGAGTGTCACAGGTGTGCCTGGGGAATGTCAGCCAGTGTGCCTGGGAGTGTTGGCGGTGTGCCTGGGAGTGTCCAGGGGTATGCCTGGGGTATCAGAGGTGTGCCTGGGAGTGTCAGAGGTGTGCCTGGGGTGTCAGAGGTGTGCCTGGGTGTAGAGTGTTGTGCCTGGGGAGTGTCAGAGGTACCTGCGAGCATCAGAGGAGTATCTGGGAGTGTCGGAGGGTGTGTGCCTGGGAGTGTCTGAAAGTGTGCCTGGGGAGTGTGGGGGTGTGCCTGGGGTGTAAGTGTGGTACCTGGGAATGTCAGGGAGTACTACTGGGGCATCAGAGGAATACCTAGTGTCAGGGTTTGCCTGGGAGTGTCAGAGGTGTGCCAGGGGAGTGTCTGGGGTGTGCCTGGAAGTGCCAGAGGTGTACATGGGGAGTGTCAGTGGTGTGCCTGGGAGTGTCAGAGTTGTATGGGTGTCAGAGGTGTGCCTGGGGTGCAAGATGTGCCTGGGAGTGTCAATGGTGTGCCTGGGGTGTCAGAGGTGTACCTGAGGTGTCTGAGGTGTGCCTGGGTGTGTGGGGTATGCCTGGGGTGTCACGTGTGTGCCAGGGAGTGTCAGATGTGTGCCTGCGAGTGTCAGAGGGTGTGCCTGGGAGTGTCAGGGTTGTAACTGGGAGTGTCAGGGGTGTACCTGGGGTATCGGAGGTGTACCTGGGGAGTGTCAGAGGGTGTACCTGGGAGTGTCAGGATTATGGCAGAGTCAGAGGTGTGCCTGGGAGTGTCTCAGGTGTCAGTGTCAGGTGTGCCTGGGAGTGTCAAGGTGTGGCTGGGAGTGTCTGGGGTGTACCTGGGAGTGTCAGAGTGTGCCAGTGTATGAGGTGTGCCTGGGGAGTGTCAGTGGTGTGTACTGGGAATGTCAGAGGTGTGCCTGGGAGTGTCAAGGTGTGCCTGGGAGTGTCAGAGGGTACCTGTGAGCATCAGAGGTACCTGGGAGGGTCAGAGTGTACCTGGGAGTATCAGAGGTGTGTCCTGGGAGTGTCAGAGGTGACAGTGGTGTCAGAGGAAGGAGTGCCTGGAGTGTCAGAGGTGTACCTGGGGAGTATCGGAGGTGTACCTGGGGAGTATCGGAGATGTACCTGGGAGTGTCAAGTGTACCTGGGAGTGTCAGTGGTGTGCCTGGGGTGTCAGAGGGTACCTGGGGTGCCAGAGGTGTACCTGGGAGTGTCAGTGGTGTGCTTGGGAGTGTAAGAGAGGTGTACCTGGGAGTGTCTGAGGTGTCCTAGGGTGTATGGGGTGTACTGGGGTGTCGGGTGTGTACCAGGGAGTGTCAGAGGAGTATCTGGGAGTGTCAAGGTGTACCTGGGGTGTCAGGTGGTTATTGCCAGGGAGTGTCAGAGGTGTGCCTAGGGTCACGGGGGTGTACCTAGGGTGCCAGAGGTGTATGTGGGGAGTGTCTGGGTGTGCCTGGGGTGTCAGTGGTGTACATGGGGTGTCAGGGTGTGCCTGGGGAGTGTCGAAGGTGTACCTGTGAGTGTCTAAGGTGTACCTGGGAATGTTGAGGTGTGCCTTAGAGTGTCAAAGGTGCACCTGGGGAGTGTCAGAGGTGTGCCTGGGAGTGTCTGAGGTGTGCCTGGGGTGTGTGAGGTGTACCTGGCAGTGTCTGAGGTGTACTTGGCCGGTGTCGGCGGTGTACCTCAGGTGTCAGAGTTGTACCTGGGAGTGGCAGGGTGTGCCTGGGAATGCCAGAGGTGTACCTGTAGTGTCAGTGGTGTACCTGGGTGTGTCAGAGGTGTGCCTGGGGTATCGGAGGTGTACCTGGGGAGTGTCAGAGGAATTGTACCTGGGAGTGTCAGAGGTATGCCTTGAACATGTGCCTGGCAGTGTCAGGGGTGTGCCTGGAGGTGTCAGAGGTGAGCCAGGGGTGTCAGAGGTACCTGGGAGTGTCATATGTAGGTGTACCTGGGGTGTCAAATTTGCACCTGGTGTGTCTGAGGTGTACCTGGTAGTGTCAGAGGGGTACCTGGGGAGTAGAGGTGTACCTGGGGAGTGTCAGGGTGTACCTGGGGTGTGTGAGGTGCACCTGGTGTATCTGAGGTGTACCTGGTAGTGTCTGAGGTGTACCTGGGAGTGTCAGAGTTGTACCTGGGAGTGGCAGAGGTGTACCTGGGAATGCCAGAAGAGTACCTGGGAGTGTCAGTGGTGTACCTGGGAGTGTGAGGTGTGTACCAGGGAGTGTCAGAGGAGTACCTGGGAGTGTCAGCGGTGTACCTGGGAGTGTCAGAGGAGTACCTGGGAGTGTCAGAGGTGTACCTCTGAGTGTCAGAGGTGTACCTGGGTGTGTCAGAGGAGTACCTGGGAGCATCAGAGGAGTACCTCGGAGTGTCATATGTGTTCTTGGTAGTGTCATTGGTGTACCTGGGAATGTCAGAGGTGTACCTGGAAGAGTCAGAGGTGTATCTGGGAGTGTCTGAGGTGTACTTGGGAGTGTCAGGGGTGTACCTGGGAGTGTCATTGATTTACCTGGGAGTGTCTGAGGTGTACCTGGGAGTGTCTGAGGTGTACCTGGGAGTGTCTGAGGTGTACATGGAGTGTCACAGGTGTACCTGGCAATGTCAGCCGTGTACCTGGGAGTGTTAGCAGTGTACCTAGGAGTGTCAGGGGTATACCTGGGAGTATCAGAGGTGTGCCTGGGAGTGTCAGAGGTGTAACTCGGAGTGTCAGAGGTGTACCTGGGAGTGTAAGTGTTGTACCTGGGAGTGTCAGAGGAGTACCTGGGAGCATCAGAGAAGTATCTGGGAGTGTCGGAGGTGTACCTGGGAGTGTCTGAGGTGTGCAGGAATGTTAGAGGTGTGCCTGGGGTGTCAGAGGTGCACTGGGGTGTCTGAGGTGTGCACAGGGGTGTGTGAGGTGTACCTGGGGTGTGTGTGAGGTGTGCCTGGCAGTGTCTGAGGGTGTACCTGGCAGTGTCAGCCGTGCCTCGGGTGTCAGAGTTGTACCTGGGAGTGGCGAAGTGTGCCTGCTGGGAATGCCAGAGGTGTACCTGGGAGTGTCATTGGTGTACCTGGGGTGTGAGGTGTGTGCCAGGCAGTGTCAGAGGAGTACCTGGGGTGTCAGCGGTGTACCTGGGGAGTGTCAGGGGCTACCTGGGGAGTGTCAGAGGTGTACCTGGGGTGTCAGGGTACCTGGGAGCATCAGAGGAGTACCTCGGAGTGTCATAGGTGTACTTGGTAGTGTCATTGGTGTACCTTGGAGTGTCAGAGGTGTACCTGGAAGAGTCAGAGGTGTATCTGGGAGTTTCTGAGGTGTACTTGGGAGTGTCAGGGGTGTACCTGGGGGTGTCATTGGTGTACCTCGGAGTGTCTGAGGTGTACCTAGGAGTGTCTGAGGTGTACCTGGGAGTGTGTGAGGTGTACCTGGCAGTGTCTGAGGTGTACCTGGCAGTGTCAGAGGAGTACCTGTGAGCATCAGAGGGAGTACCTGGGAGTGTCAGAGGTGTGCCTGGAGGAGTATCGGAGGTGTACCTGGGGAGTGTCAAAGGTGTACCTGGGAGTGCCAGAGGTATAACTGGGAGTGTCAGTGGTGTACCTGGGAGTGTCAGCGGTGTACCTGGGAGTGCCAGAGGTGTACCTGGGAGTGTCAGTGGTGTACTTGGGAGTGTAAGAGGTGTACCTGGAAGTGTCTGAGGTGTCCCTAGGAGTGTATGAGGTGTACCTGGGAGTGTCAGGTGTGTACCAGGGAGTGTCAGAGGAGTATCTGGGAGTGTCAGAGGTGTACCTAGGAGTGTCAGTGGTGTACCAGGGAGTATCAGAGGTGTACCTAGGAGTGTCTGAGGTGTACCTAGGAGTGCCAGAGGTGTATGTGGGAGTGTCTGAGGTGTACCTGGGAGTGTCAGTGGTGTACATGGGAGTGTCAGAGGTGTACCTGGGAGTGTCGAAGGTGTACCTGTGAGTGTCTGAGGTGTACCTGGAAATGTTAAAGGTGTGCCTGGGAGTGTCAGAGGTGCACCTGGGAGTGTCTGAGGTGTACCTGGGAGTGTCTGAGGTGTACCTGGGAGTGTGTGAGGTGCACCTGGCAGTGTCTGAGGTGTACCTGGCAGTGTCAGCGGTGTACCTCGGAGTGTCAGGGTTGTACCTGGGAGTGGCAGAGGTGTACCTGGGAATGCCAGAGGTGTACCTGTGAGTGTCAGTGGTGTTCCTGGGAGTGTTTGGTGTGTACCAGGGAGTGTCAGTGGTGTACCTGGGAGTGTCAGAGGTGTACCTGGGAGTATCGGAGGTGTACCTGGGAGTGTCAGAGGTGTGCCTGGGAGTGTCAGAGGTATGCCGGTGTCAGAGGTGGTACCTGGCGGTGTCAGAGGTGTACCTGGGAGTGTCAGGGGTGTACCTGGGAGTGTCAGGGGTGTGCCTGGGAGTGTCAGGGGTGTGCCTGAGAGTGTCAGAGGTGCACTTGGGAGTGTCACAGGTACACCTGGGAGTGTCTGAGGTGTACCTGGGAGTGTCTGAGCTGTACCTGGGAGTATCTCAGGTGTACCTGGTAGTGTCTGAGGTGTACCTGGCAGTGTCTGAGGTGTACCTGGGAGTGTCAGCGGTGTACCTCGGAGTGTCAGAGGTGTACCTGGGAGTGTCAGAGGTGTGCCTGGGAGTGTCAGTGGTGTGCCTGGGGTGTGAGGTGTGTACCAGGCAGTGTCAGGGGTACCTGGGAGTGTCAGCGGTGTGCCTGGGGTGTCAGGGGGTGCCTGGGGGTGTGAGAGGTGTGCCTGGGAGTGTCAGAGGTGTACCTGGGAGCATCAGAGGGTACCTCAGGGTGTCATAGGTGTGGTAGTGTCATTGGTGTGCCTTGGAGTGTCAGGGTGTACCTGAGTGTCTGGTGTACCTGGGGTGTATGAGGTATATCTGGGGATGTCACGTGTGTACCAGAGTGTCAGATGTGTGCAGTGTCAGAGGTGTCAGGGTAGGTGTACCTAGTAGGGTGTGTGTCAATTTAGGGGAGTGAACTGGCTAAATTGAAAATCGAGTAATTGGTAGCAATTTATTGTAGTCTTTAAGCATGCAAAACAATATTCTGGCATAAATTTTTTTTATAATAAGTCTACCTACATCAAATGGATTTTTAAATGCTTACATGTATTTGTGAATTTATAACATAACCAGCGTTTGCACACATGTTACTGTTTCAAGTTTCAAATTATTATATTTATTATCCGTAGTCTATTTGAAAGTAACCAATGCGTATACTCTCTCTTTGCTTTGGTTTTCTTGTCATCAGTAGTCTGCTTGCTATTTGACCTTTTGATGCTCAACCTTCTCTTACTCTCGTGGCTGTAAGCAATGCTAGCCCTGTGACCATTTTCACACGTCTCTCCACACTTTGAGTGTGGAAAGGCCTCAGCACCTGCATTGAGTCTCTTTAAGGTTTCTCAATTCTTGGCTAGTTAGACTTTGTTGTCAATGGTGGCTCTAAGACTTTAAACTCCAAGTCAATGGTCTGACAATTTGGTGGCATTGACGTTTATTGGAGAACTTTTCTTGAATAGAAACGAACAGTCTCCCAGCACAGTCGTCATCTATTAGCGTTCCTCTAATCTTTAGAATGAAACTCACAGCCTCGGTTCGGAGATTAGTGCATTGACTGCAAAGCATTGCTTTAAAACACTTCTGATCCAGCATACCAAGCGGACCTTCTTGCTGCAGGTAACACGATGTCCCTCACTTCCTTCCTCTATGTGTTCTTACTAGCTGCAATTTAAACAAAAGGTGATTGGGCCCATCCACCCACATGAGATTAGGTTCACTAAACCACTGGGGAAGATAAACTCCAATAATAAATTCCAACAATTTAACCTCAAATTCTTCAGCACTTTGCTTGCTTCAATTTCGTGTTTGAAATCTAAATCCTGCAGGAAAGAGCTGTAGTTAGCAACAGCTGTGACTGGCAGGTCCAATCTCCCAAGAGGAGCCAATGACTGAGGCACTTCTCCAGATCTTATTGCTTGGGCATGCAGTGGCATAGGATTGATCTGTGCTGAGATCTTTGATGACTCCTTCAGACAACGGAAGGAGCCAACTTCGACCTTTGGAAAGGTTGTATTTTATTTCTGGTTGTGTTGCTTCATCAGCATGGTGCCAGGGGACCTGACCACTTGTTGTTGCTCTTGTAGGACCATCAAGTTTCATGGATGAGAGATGACAAAGAGGTAGCTCCATACTATTAATGTAAAATCACATATAATCAAAACAAGTCTTCTTCCTAGTTTTTCTCTAAATGCGATAAATTACTTGCCATCAGTGTTCACTGCAGTTGAATCTCCACCAACAACCTGCAATGTAGAACTGCCAGGAATCCTCTCCTGAACCCCAACTTGCAAAAATATGATCCTTAATGACCTCTTAAAAATAATTTCTTCACTTTACTTCAGTTTAGGAACAAAGTGAAACAAAATAAAACCACCAGGCTCAGAACAGACAGAGTGATGATTCTTCTTTGGTGGGAACTTTCTGTTCCCTTCCCTCTACTTCTAGCAAAACTTTTGTGTCATCTATTCTTTCAACAAAAGACAGAATTTTCCCTCGCTTAAATCTTTTTCTCATGCTGATCCAGATATTTCATGCAAAATTGTCTTCTAATTTTATTATGATGTCACCAAAGATACATCCTCTCGGCACAGTGAGGCCTGCATCTATCAAGCAGCAGTTGCATTCTGCAGCCTCTCACGAAATCCAACATGGTGGCGAATACTAACAAAAACAATGTTTAAAATATTTCTTGTGTTGTATTCATTTTCTTTATTAAAGGGTTCAGATAGCTCTTGGAACCTAACTATATATTTCTTCCTGTTCATCAGAAGAACTATCAAAAAGTGATAAACATCTTGACTAGCTCTTCCTCTCTGGATGGCTTCTTCACTCTTCATTTTCTTCCTTTTGTTTCCCTCTCTCGGATTTTGTTCTCTCTTCTTAGCATTGTAATCTGCTTCTTTGTTTCTGAATAATCTATTAAAACCATTTCCTTGGCCTTCTTACCTTTGTCCTCTGTGCCTCTAAATTCCAAGCTCTAAAACAAGGATCTTCTTTTCACGAGGACAACCACAATCAATGTGGGGTATTTCTCTCTTACCTGAGTGAGAACAGTTGGATTCAGAACATAATTGTATGGAGCACTTGCAAGTCAAAATGTCCAAGCAAAAGAATTATCAAGTGTGTGCAGAAATTCATTTTTCCTGGCGGGTTTCTTTACCAAGTGATGCTGCTTTGCTTTTGTGCCATAATTTCGTTAGTTTAGCTCAATAGTTCGACACTGATTAATCTGAGTGGTTTTGAATAGATGCATTAGCTTTGTCCATTGATGCAGAAGGGACTATCATGTCATTATGAGTTCTTTATCTGTATAGTTCCTTCTGTCCTTTGCATTGTTTTCTCAGAAGAATAACCTAATCCCATATGTCTCTCACTGTTGGAAGGATTTGATGCAGAGCTCCTTCCCTTTACCAACTAGCAAGAGCTCAGTCGTTGACAACTGACTTCTTGTCTTCAATTTTGTCTGCACTATCTGACAAATGAAAAATATTTCAATGTTCCTTAATTCAATTGTTGTTTTAAAAAAAAATATCAATTTGTTTATAAAAAAATGCTGTAGTAAGAAATAACATAATAATTTCTTAGAACATAATGTTTTATACAATGATATAAACTGCGACAATCAATATACCTACTACAATAATTAAAAATGTAGAAATTCGTCTGGTAGAGTAGGTGTAGAATTGCAATGAGCAAACCACCGTCTATGATATCTAAGAAGTGGGCCGGGCATATATCCTCCGCTTGGTACCAAGTCAAAACAATAATTATACTGTCACACATGGAAGCCTGTTCATGTTCATGTTCTGACATGCATACTGTACACAAACTATAGAACCAAATACTCTAATCCATATGCTTATGAGATTAGTTAATATCAAATGAATAATTCTAATCAAGTCTCATTAATTTGTTGAAATACTGATATTTGAAACTTTAAAGGGAATATAATTGATGTGGGTGAATTATTTCGAAGATCATTTTTTGTTTTACTTTAATCTCAGGATTTGAACTGTAAAGAGGCACAATAATTGACTACTAAATTTGATTTTAACATGTTGACAAAATTGACACACACCCTACTACAAGGTGTCAGAGAGGTGTACCTAGCAGTGTCAGAGGTGTACCTGGGAGTGTCTGAGAGTGTACCTGGGGAGTGTCCAGAGGTGTGCAGAGTGTCAAGGGTGTAACTGGGAGTGTCTGAGAATTGTGCCTGGGAGTGTCAGAGGTGTACCTGGGAGTGTCAGAGGTGTACCTGGAAGAGTCCAGAGAGTGTATCTACTTAGGAGTGTCTGAGGTGTGCTTGCAGAGGTGTTAAGGGGGTGTACCTGGGGTGTCCATTGGTGTACCCTTAGGGAGTGTCCGGGGGTGTACCTGGGGAGT
The DNA here is from genome assembly GCF_018991925.1 of Homarus americanus. Lineage (NCBI taxonomy): Eukaryota > Metazoa > Arthropoda > Malacostraca > Decapoda > Nephropidae > Homarus > Homarus americanus. The sequence continues at coordinate 10,268 of NW_024740537.1, read as the reverse complement.
GTCTGAGGTGTACCTGGGGTTTCTTAGGTGTACATGGGTGTCACAGGTGTGCCTGGGGTCTCAGCGTGTGCCTGGGGAGTGTTGGTGGTGTGTGCCTGGGGTGTCAGGGGCCCATACCTGGGGTATCAGAGGTGTGCCTGGGAGTGTCAGAGGTGTGCAAGTGTCAGGGTGTACCTGGGAGTCTTGAGGTGTTGTACCTGGGAGTGTCAGAGGAGTACCTGCGAGCATCAGCAGATATCTGCTGGGAGTGTCGGAGGTGTGCCTGGGAGTGTCCTGGGGGTGTACACCAGGGTGTCTGAGGTGTACCTGGGGTGTACGTGTGGTACCTGGGAGTGTCAGAGGTACCTGGGAGCATCAGAGGGAATGCCTGAGAGTGTCAGGGGCTGTGCCTGGGAGTGTCTGGGGGTGTGCCTGGAGTGTCGGAGGTGTGCCTGGGAGTGTCAGGGTGTGTCTGGGAGTGTCTAGGTGTGCCTGGGGTGTCAGGTGTGCCTGGGAGTGTCAGGGGTGTGCCTGGGGTGTCTGGGGTGTGCCTGGGGTGCGAGGGTATGCTTAGGGAGTGTCTGTAGAGGTGTGCATGGGGTGTCAGTGGTGTGCCTGGAATGTCAGGGGTGTGCCAGGGTGTCAAGGTGTGCCACCAAGTTTGTCAGAGGTGTGCCTGGGGAGTGTCAGAGGGTGAACCAGTGAGTGTCAGAGTGCCTGGGAGTGTCAGAGGGGTGTACCTGGGAGTATCAGGTGTGCCTGGGGAGTATCAGGAGATGTGCCTGGAGAGAGTCAGGGGTGTATCTGGGGTGTCTGAGGTGTGCTTTGGGGAGTGTCAGGGGTGTGCCTGGGGTGTCATTGGTGTACTTGGGGAGTGTCTGAGGTGTGCCTGGGAGTGTCTGAGGTGTGCCTGGGGAGTGTCTGAGGTGTACATGGGTGTCACAGGTGTGCCTGGGAATATCGCTTGATGTGCCACCAGAATTGAGCTGGCGGTGTGCCTAGGAGTGTCAGGGGAGTGCCTGGGGAGTATCCAGAGGTGTGCCTGGGGAGTGTCAGGGTGTAACTGGGAGTGTCAGAGGTGTACCTGGGAGGTGTAAGTGTTGTGCAGGGGTGTTGAGGTACGTGAGCATCAGAGGGTATCTCTGGGAGTGTCGGAGGTGTACCTGGGGTGTCTGAGGTGGCACCTGGAAGTGCCAGAAGGTGTACATGGGGTGTCAGTGGTGTACTGGGAGTGTCAGAGTTGTATCTCAGGTGTCGGAGGTGTACCTGGGGAGTGTCAATGGTGTGCCTGGGGATTGTCAGGGGTGTGCCTGAGAGTGTCTGAGGTGTACCACAAGAATTGTAAGGTATATCTGGGAGTGTCACGTGTGTACCAGGGAGTGTCAGATGTTAAAAACACCTGCAGTGTGTCAAGTGTACCTGGGAGTGTCAGGGTTGTAACTGGAGTATCAGGGGGTGTACTGGGAGGTATCAGGCCTTGCCTGGGAGTGTCAGAGGTGTACCTAGGAGTGTCAGGTGTACCTGGCAGTGTCCAGGGTGTGCCTGGAGTGTCTGGGTGTACTGCCTGGGGAGTGTCAGGTGTGCCTGGGAGTGTCAAAGGGGTGTAACTGGATGTCTGTGAGGTGTGCTGGGGAGTGTCAGAGGGTGTGCCTGGGGAGTGTCAGAGGTGTACCTGGAAGAGTCAGAGTGTATCTGGGGTGTCTGAGGTGTGCTTTGGGAGTGTTAGGGTGTACCTGGGGAATTGTCATTGGTGTGCCTGGGGTGTCTGGTGTACCTGGGTGTCTGAGGTGTACCTGGGGTTCTGAGGTGTACATGGAGTGTCACAAGGTGTACCTGGGGAATGTCGGCGGTGTACCTGGAGTGTTAGCCAGTGTACACAAGATGTCAGGGGTATGCCTGGGGTATCAGAGGTGTGCCTGGGAGTGTCAGAGGTGTACCTGGGGAGTGTCAGAAGGCTGTGCCTGGGAGTGTAAGTGTTGTGCCTGGGAGTGTTGTGCCTGGGGTGTCAGAGTGCCTGCGGCATCAACGGAGTATCTGGGAGTGTCAGAGGTGTGCCTGGGAGTGTCTGAGGTGTGCCTGGGGTGTCTGAGGTGTGCCTGGGTGTGCGTGTGTGCCTGGGGTGTCAGAGGGAGTGCCTGGGGCATCAGAGGAATGCCTGGGGTGTCAGGGGTGTGCCTGGGAGTGTCTGGGGTGTGCCTGGGGTGTCGGGTGTACCTGGTGTCAGTGGTGTGCCTGGGAGTGTCAGAGGTGTACCTGGGTGTGCCAGAGGTGTGCCTAGTGTCAGTGGTGTGCTTGGGGTGTAAGAGGTGTGCCTGGGGTGTCTGAGGTGTGCCGGGTATATGAGGGTGTGCCTGGGTGTCAGGTGTGTGCCAGGGGTGTCAGAGGTATGTGGGGAGTGTCAGAGGTGTGCCTGGGGTGTCAGTGGTGTGCCAGGGGAGTGTCAAATGTGCCTGGGGTGTCTGAGGTGTGCCTGGGGAATGCCAGGTGTGCCTGGGGTGTCAGTGGTGTGCCTGGGGTGTGGGGTGTGTGCGGTCAGGAGTGCCTGGGGTGTCGGGTGTGCCTGGGGTGTCAGAGGGTGCCTGGGGTGTCAGGGTGTGCCTGGGGTGTCAGGAGAGTGCCTGGGGCATCAGAGGTGCAGAGCTGTACCTGGAAGAGTCAGGAGTGTATCTGGGAGTGTCTGAGGTGTGCTTGGGAGTGTCAGGGGTGTACCTGGGGATGTCATTAGTGGCACTGGGTATCTGAGGTGTACACAGGTATGCGAGATGTGCACAGAATGTCGGTGCATGTGGGTGTCACAGGTGTGCCTGGGAATGTCAGCGGTGTACCTGGGTGTTAGCGGTGTACCCTGGGAGTGTCAGGGGTATACCTGGGGAGTATCAGAGGTGTGTGCCTGGGGAGTGTCAGGGGTGTGCCTGGGGTGTCAGGTGTGCAGGTGTAAGTGTTTGCTTGCCTGGGGTGTCAGTACCTGCAGAGAGCATCAGGAGTATCTGGGGTGTGGGAGGTGTGCCTGGGGAGGTGTCTGGGGTGTGCCCACCAAGGGAGTGTCTGAGGGTGGCACCTGGGGTGTGGTGTAGTGCCTGGGGTGTGTCAGAGGAGTGCCTGAGACATCCAGAGGAATACCTACTTGGGAGTGTCCAGGGGTGTACAGGAGTGTCCGGAGGTGTTGCAGGGGGAGTGTCTGGGGTGGCACCTGGAGGAGTGCCAGGAGGTGTACATGGGAGTGTCGGTGGTGTGCCTGGGGAGTGTCAGGTTGTATCTGGGAGTGTCAGGGTGTACCTGGGAGTACCAGAGGTGTACCTGGGAGTGTCAATGGTGTACCTGGGGTGTCAGAAGTGGCCACCTCAGAGTGTCTGGTGTGCCTGGGGTGTATGGTATACCTGGGGAGTGTCACGTGTGTACCAGGGAGTGTCAGTGTGTACCTGCAGTGTCAGAGAGGTGTGCCTAGAATTATGGGGTTATACAACACCAGGAGTGTCAAGGGGTGTACCTGGGAGTATCGGAGGTGTACCTGGGGAGTGTCAGAGAGGTGTACCTGGGAGTGTCAGAGGTGTACCCTGGCAGAGTCAGAGAGTGTACCTGGGAGTGTCAAGGTGTACACAGGGGTGTCAGGAGGTGTGCCTGGGGTGTCAGGTGTGGCTGGGGTGTCTGGTGTGCCTGGGGTGTCAGGGGTGTACCTGGGGTGTATAGAGGTGTGCCTGGGAGTGTCAGTGGTGTATCTGGGAATGTCAGAGGTGTACTGGGAGTGTCAAGGTGTACTGGGGAGTGTCGAAGGTATATATGAGGCATCAGAGAATACCTGGGAGGGTCAGGAGGGTGTACCTGGAATATCAAAGGTGTTACCTAGGAAGTCGAAGGTAGACTTTCCAGTGAGTGTCAGAAGGTGCTAAGTGTCAGAGGTGTACTGGGGAGTATCGGGAGGTGTACCTGGGAGTATCGGGAGGATGTGCCTGGGGTGTCAGAGGTGTACCTGGGAGTGTGGTGGTGTACCTGGGAGTGTCAGAGGTGTGCCTGGGAGTGCCAGAGAGACACTGGGGTGTCAGTGGTATGCTTGGGAGTGTAAGAGGTGTACCTGGGGTTTCTGAGGGTGTCCCTAGGAGTGTATAGAGGGTGTACCTGGGAGTGTCAGCAGGTGTGTGCAGGGGGTGTCAGAGGGTATCTGGGGGTGTCAGAGGTGTGCCTGGGGTGTCAGTGGTGTACCAGGGGAGTGTCAGAGGTGTACCTAGGAGTGTCTGAAGGTGTGCCTAGGGTGCCAGAGGTGTGTAGGGGAGTGTCTGGGGTGTACCTGGGGTGTCAGTGGTGTACATGGGGAGTGTCAGAGGTGTACTAAGGTGTCAGAAAGGTGTACCTGTGAGTGTCTAAGGTGTACCTGGAATGTTAGAGTGTGCCTTCGTGTCAAAGTGCACCTGGGAGTGTCTGAGGTGTGCCTGGGGAGTGTCTGAGGGGTACCTGGGGTGTGTGGGGTGTACCTGGCAGTGTCTGGGGGTGTGCCTGGCAGTGTCAGCCCCGGTGTGCCTCTCAGGTGTCAGGGGAGTTGTGCCTGGGTGCTTGGGGATGTGCCTGGGGCTGCCAGGTGTGCCTGTGAGTGTCAGTGGTGTACCTGGGTGTGTCAGAGGTGTGCCTGGAGAACATCGGAGGAATGTGCCTGGGGTGTCAAGAGGTGTACCTGGGGAGTGTCAGGGGTATGCCTGCCCGTGTCAGGCAGTGCCTGGCAGTGTCAGAGGTGTGCACCTGGAAGTGTCAGAGGAGGTGAGCCAGAGTGTCAGAGGAGTACCTGGGAGGTCATATGTGGGTGTGCCTGGGAGTGTCAAATTTGCACCTGGTGTGTCTGGGGTGTGCCTGGAAGTGGTGTCAGAGGGTACCTGGGAATGCCAGAGGTGTGCCTGGGAGTGTCAGTGGTGTACCTGGGGTGTGTGGGGGTGTGCCTGGCGGTGTCTGGGGTGTGCCTGGCAGTGTCGGCGGTGTGCCTCAGTGTCAGAGTTGTACCTGGGGTGGCAGGGGGTGTGCCTGGGAATGCCAGGGTGTGCCTGGGGAGTGTCAGTGGTGTGCCTGGGAGTGTGAGGGTGTGTGCCAGGCAGTGTCCAGAGATGCCTTGGGAGTGCTCAGCGGTGTGCCTGGGAATTGTCAGAGGTACCTGGGAGTGTCAGTGAGGTATGCCTGGGAGTGTCAGAGGTGTACCTGGGTGTGCTGTCAGAGGTACCTGGGAGCATCAGAGAGTACCTCAGGTGTGAAGGTATACTTGGTAGTGTCATTGGTGGCACCTATAGGTGTCAGAGGTGTACCTGGAAGAGTCAGAGGTGTATCTGGAGTGAAGAATTGGCACTTAGGAGTGTCAGGGGGCGTACCTGGGGAATTGTCATTGGTGTACCTGGGAGTGTCTGAGTTGTACCTAAAGGTGTCTGAGAATTGTACTAGGGGAGTGTCTGGGGTATAGTGTCCCTGGGGTGTACCTGGAATGTCAGCAGTAGCCTGCAAGTGTTTAGCGGTGGCACCTAGGAGTGTCAGGGGTGCACCTTAGGTGTCAGAGGTGCCTGGGAGTGTCCAGAGGTGTGCCTGGGGTGTCAGAGGGTACCTGGGGTAGTAAGTGGTGTGCCTGGGAGTGTCAGAGGTGTACCTGGGGAGTGTCAAGAGGTACCTGGGGCATCAGGGAGTACCTCCAGATGTCATAGGTATGCTTGGTAGTGTCATTTGGTGTACCTGGGGTGTCAGAGGTGTGCCTGGAAGGTCAGAGGTGTGTCTGGGAGTGTCTAAGGTGGCCTTGGGAGTGTCAGGGGCATGCCTGGGGTGTCATTGGTGTACCTGGGAGTGTCTGGGTTGTGCCTGGGGTGTCTGAGGGTGTGCCTGGGGTGTGCAGAGGTGTGTGGAGTTCACAGGTGTGCCTGGGGAATGATTGTTGCCTGGGTGTTGGTGGTGTACCTAGAATGTCAGGGGTATGCCTGGGAGTGTCAGAGGTGTACCTGGGATGTCAAGAGATGGGTGTCACAGGTGTGCCTGGGGTGTCAGCGGTGTGCCTGGGAGTGGCGGTGTGTGCCTGGGGTGTCCAGGGGTGTACCTGGGAGTGTCAGGGGTGTGCCCGGAGTGTCAGGGGTGTGCCTGGGGTGTCAGAGGTGTGCCTGGGACTGTAAGTGTTGTACCTGGGGTGTCAGAGGAGTACCTGCGGGCATCAGAGGAATGTCTCGGAGTGTCGGAGGTGTGCCTGGGGAGTGTCTGGTGTGCCTGGGAATGTTGGAGGTGTGCCTGGGGTGTCAGAGGTGCCTGGGGAGTGTCTGAGGTGTGCCTGGGGTGTGTGAGGGTGTGCCTGGGGTGTGTGAGGTGTGCCTGGCGGTGTCTGGGTGCCTGGCAGTGTCAGCTTGTGCCTCAGGTGTCAGAGTTGTACCTGGAGGCGGGGTGTGCCTGGGAATGCAGAGGTGTGCCTGGGGAGGTCAGTGGTGTGCCTGGGGTGTGGGGTGTGTGCCAGGCGTGTCAGGAGGTGCCTGGGGTGTCAGCGGTGTGCCTGGGAGTGTCAGAGGGCCTGGGAGTGTCAGAGGTGTGCCTGGGGAGTGTCAGAGGAGTACCTGGGAGCATCAGAGGGTACCCCAGTGTCATAGGTGTGCTTGGTAGTGTCATTGGTGTACCTGAGTGTCAGACTGGGGTGGCACAGGTGTGCCTGGGGTGTCTGAGGTGCTGGGGTGTGTGGGGTGTGCCTGGCGGTGTCTGGGGTGTGCCTGGCGGTGTCAGGTGTGCCTGGGGTATCGGAGGTGTGCCTGGGGTATCAGAGATGTACCTGGGGTGTCAGGGTGTGCTTGGGGTGTCAGTGGTGTACCTGGGGTGTCAGAGGTGTGCCTGGGGTGCCAGGGTGTGCCTGGGAGTGTCAGTGGTGTGCTTGGGGTGTAAGAGGTGTACGCAGGGTGTGCAGGGGTACCTGGCAGTGTCAATTGTACCTCAGGTGTCAGAGTTGTACCTGGGGTGAAGTGTACCTGGGAATGCCAGAGGTGTACCTGGGAGTGTCAGTGGTGTACCTGGGGTGTGAGGTGTGTGCCAGGCAGTGTCAGAGGAGTACCTGGGAATGGCTGGTGTGCCTGGGGTGTCAGGAGGGGTGCACAGGGTGTCAGTGGGAGTGTCAGAGGTGTACCTGGGAGTTTCGGAGGTGTGCCTGGGAGTGTCAGAGGTGTGCCTGGGAGTGTCAGAGGGTATGCCTGCCGGTGTCAGGGTGTGCCTGGCGGTGTCAGAGAGAGAGTGTGCCTGGAGAGGTGTCAGAGGTGAGGCCAGGGAGTGTCAGAGGTACACAGGGTGCATATGTAAATTGTACCTGGGAGTGTCAAATTTGCGCCTGGTGTCTTAGGTGTACTGGGAGTATCGGAGGTGTACCTGGGGAGTATCGGAGATGTACCTGGGGAGTGTCAGAAGTGTACTGGGAGTGTCAGTGGTGTACCTGTGAGTGTCAGAGGTGTACCTGGGAGTGCCAGAGGTGTACCTGGGGAGTGTCAGTGGTGTTCTTGGGAGTGTAAAGAGGTGTGTGGGAGTGTCAGAGGTGTACCTGGGGTATCGGAGGTGTACCTGGGAGTATCGGAGATGTACCTGGGGAGTGTATGAGGGTGTACCTGGGGTTTCAGGTGTGTACCAGAGTGTCAGAGGGAGTATCTGGGAGTGTCAGAGGTGTGTACCTGGGAGTGTCGGTGGTGTGCCAGGGAGTGTCAGAGGTGTACCTAGGAGTGTCTGGGGTGTGCCTAGAATTTGAAGGTGTATGTGGGAGTGTCTGAGGTTTGCCTGGGGTGTCAGTGCTGTGCATGGGAGTGTCGAGTGTGCAGTGTCGAGGTGTGCCTGTGAGTGTCAGAGGTGTACCTGGGAATGTTAGGGTATTGCTTGGGTGTCAGAGGTGCCTGGGTGTCTGAAGTGTGCCTGGGAGTGTCTGTGTGCCTGGGGTGTGTGTGAGGTGTGCTTGGCGGTGTCTGGGGTGTACCTGGCAGTGTCGGCGGTGTACCTCGGGTGTCAAGTTGTACCTGGGGTGAGAGGTGTGCCTGGGAATGCCAGAGATTGTACCTGTGAGTGTCAAGTGGTGTGCCTGGTGTTTGGTGTGTGCCAGGGGTGTCAGTGGAGTACCTGGGAGTGTCAGTGGTGTACAGAATTGTCAGAGGTGTACCTGGGAGTTTCGGAGGTGTACCTGGGAGTGTCAAGAGGTGTGCCTGGGGAGTGTCAGAGGTATACCTGCCCGGTGTCAAGAGGTGTACCTGGCAGTGTCAGGAGGTGTACCTGGAGTGTCAGAGGTGAGCCAGCCGAGTGTCAGAGGGTACTGGGGTGTCATGTAGGTGTGCCTGGGGTGTCAATTTGCGCCTGGTGTGTCTGAGGTGTACCTGTGGTGTGTCAGAGGGGTACCTGGGAATGCCAGAGGTGTACAGGGAGTGTTAGTGGTGTACCTGGGGTGTGAGGTGTGTACCAAGGGAGTGTCAGAGGAAGTAACTTCCAGGGGAGTGTCAGCGGTGTACCTGGGAGTGTCAGAGGGTATCTGGGGAGTGTCAGAGGTGTGCCTGGGAGTGTCAGAGGTGTGCCTGGGGTGTCAGAGGTACCTGGGAGCATCAGAGGTACTCAGGTGTCATGGGTGTGCTTGGTGGTGTCATTTGTGGTGTGCAGGGGTGTGGAGGTGTGCCTGAAGAGGCAGAGGGGTGTCTGGGGTGTCTGAGGGTGTGCTTGGGGAGTGTCAGGGGTGTACTGGGGTGTCATTGGTGTGCCTGGGGGTGTCTGGGGGTGCCTGGGAGTGTCTGAGAGGTGTACCTGGGAGTGTCTGAGGTGTACATGGAGTGTCACAGGTGTGCCTGGGAATGTCAGGGGTATTGCCTGGGAGTGTTGGCGGTGTACTAGGAGTGTCAGTATGCAGGGTATCAGAGGTGTACCTGGGAGTGTCAAGTGTGCCTGGGGTGTAAGTGTTGTACCTGGGGTGTAAGATGAGTACCTGTGAGCATCAGAGGAGTATCTTGGAGTGTCGGAGGTGTACCTGGGAGTGTCTGGGGTGTGCCTGGGGTGTCTGAGGTGTGCCAGAGTGTACGTGTAGTGCCTGGGAGTGTCAGGAGGTACTGGGGCATCAGAGGAATGCCTGGGAGTGTCAGGGTGTGCTTGGGAGTGTCGGAGGTGTACCGGGGAGTGTCAGGGGTTTGCCTGGGGTATCAGGAGGTGTGCAGGGGGTGTCTGAGGTATGCCTGGGAGGAGTCAGGGGTGTACCTGGGAGTATCGGAGGTGTACCGGGAGTGTCAGAGGGTGTACCTGGGAGTGTCAGAGGTGTACCTGGGGTGTCATGGGTGCACCTGGGGAGTGTCTGGTGTACCTGGGGTGCCAGAGGTGTACATGGGGTGTCGGTGGTGTGCCTGGGGTGTCAGGTTGTATCTGGGAATGAAGTGTGCTGGGAGTGCCAGAGGTGTGCCTGGGGGTGTCAATGGTGTTCCTGGGAGTGTCAGAGGTGTGCCTGGGGTGTCAGAGGGTGTGCCTGGGGTGTCAGGGGTTGTGACTGGGAGTGTCAGGGGTGTACGCAAGGGTATCGGAGGTGTGCAAGAGGGTGTCAGTGTGCCTGGAATGTCAGAGGTGTACCTGGCAGTGTCAGAGGGTGTACCTGGGAGGTGTCTGAGGTGTACATGGGAGTGTCGGAGGCGTACAAGTGTCAAGGGTCTGCAGGAGTGTCTGAGGTGTACCTGGGAGTGTCAGAGGTGTACCTGGGAGTGTCTGAGGTGTGCCTGGGGGTGTCAGTGGTGTACCTGGGAATGTCAGAGATGTACCTGGGAGTGTCAAGATTGTACCTGGGGTATCAGAGGGAGTACCTGTGAGCATCAGAGGTACTGAGAGGGTCAGAGTTGTACCTGGGAGTATCAGAGGAGGTGTACCTGGGAGTGTCAGGGTGAACCAGTGAATTTCAGAGGAATATGGGAGTGTCAGAGGTTTGCAGGAGTATAGGAGGTGTACCTGGGAGTATCGAGGTATTGTACCTGGGAGTGCCAGAATTGTACCTGGGAGTGTGAATGGTGTACTTGGGGTGTAAGAGGTGTGCCTGGGGTGTCTGAGGTGTGCCTGGGGGTGTGTGAGGTGTGCCTGGGGTGTTTGTGTGCCAGGGGTGTCAGAGGAGTGTCTGGGGGTGTCAGGAGGTTTGCACAGGGGTGTCAGTGGTGTGCCAGGGGTGTCAGAGGTGTGCCTAGGGTGTCTGAGGTGTGCCTGGGGTGCCAGAGGTGTATGTGGGAGTGTCACAGGGGTGTACCTGGGGTGTCAGTGGTGTACATGGGGTGTCAGAGGTGTACCTGGGAGTGTCAAGGTGTACCTGTGATTGTCTGAGGTGT
>NW_024740536.1:0-20080 GCF_018991925.1 Homarus americanus | reverse complement strand
TGTTCTGAGACCTGGTGACCTCCTGGTTGTGTATTTATAGTTCCCAAGAAGGTTTTTATTTCTATTCGTTAACTACGTCAGCTGAATAAAGACTAACATGATAGGGGGCTTTCGTCACGGTGTATTTAATTCAAACATTTTTATCATATTTAAAATTTTGTTTTTATATAATGATATTTTTCTCGTGTGGTTGATGGTGCTGAAGGAGATGAAGATACAAAAGAACTAGTATACCGAGTCTTGTTTAAGGTCTACCAATATTTCTGCCATATAAGAGCAATGTTTAGATGGTGAGGATGTGTTATGTCACTCTTATGGCAGGTTGTACTAAGTTGTGTCTGTTACGTCACTCTTGTTACGGCAGGGTCTACTATGATATGTCTGTTACGTCACTCTTGTTATAGTAGGATGTACTAAGATGAGTTTACGTCACTCTTGTTATGGCAGGATGTACTGTTATTCTTGCCTCACGTAATTAGCTACATTACATCTTCGTGGACAACACAATTTCAAGTTAATTACCGCCAAGATTAAACAGGAAGCTGTCATTGGTCCCCTGTGAGATGTGATATTTATAATGCTGGTGATAATGCTAACAACTGTGATGGTGTGGGGGGGGGGAGGTGGTATTGGTATTATGTAAGCAGAATGTGTTGGTGAAGATAACAGATGTTTAACACGTGATAACTTTCAACAATCACAGGATAAAACAATCACAACATTTGATTTAATCTCGCTAAAGAGGCGCCGAGAAAAAAACGATGACCTCACCTGAAGAATTGCGAAAAGGGGAAACAATAATACCGACTAAGCTCGTGAAGTGAGTTATGTAAGAGGTGAGGGTGGCCTGAAGCACCTGAACTTCCAGTGGTGGTGGTGAGGTGTGAGGGAGATCAGCTACTTGCCTGGTGGTGACGAGTGACATCTCTCCCTGTCTGGTGGTGAGGAGTGAGTAACACCCCTCCCAGGTCAGAGGCGGTACAGGAGAACACTTGGAGACTGGTTGCCTCCACTTTTGACAACAAAACAGTAAGAGCGACACTGAGAGACACCTCACGAATACCGTCCCTCATGAGATCCATAACCTTCGTTTAAAGGACTCTAGGGACCCTTTAACCCACCTACCCCATCCTTCCTTCTTCCTCTATTGCTTCTCCTTTCCCTTCATTGTCATTTTTAAGTTTTCTTTCGTGTTATCCTCCTCACACTACACTACACTACACTACACTATTCAGAGAACAACAACAACATTTACTGTTGTCGTAGTACAATACTTAGGTCCTTACCATGATCTGTGGCAGGAAGGAGTCTGCTAGACCTCCACTCCTCCCCTACACTAAGAGAGGAGAGAGTCTGTTACACGCCCCCTGCTACTCCCCTACACTGAGAGAGGAGGGGCAGAAGGTGGGCACTAGTGTGGTGCTCTTGTGAGGGGCTCGACCATCGATCTCGTAGCAGACTCCCCGCTGACCTCCGTTCACGGGACGCCTCGCCTCCCCCCTCCATCTATATTTCAGAAATTTGGCCACATGTTAGTCAGGTGTGTGGGCCAGTTGGATGACATATAAAGAGCAGTTGTTTGACTTGTTACGAACTGTTTGCAGCGCATTGCCACGTTAGTTAGACATTTTCAAATCGTAAGTAAAACTTATAACAGGTGTTAGTTATTAGCAGACTGTAAGTAAATGAATACTTAAAGTAGTTAAGCAGATGTTGCAAACTCTTGAGTGAAATTTGGCAGGTATTTGTGAGGTGATGATCGGGAGGTCCGAACATCAGTTCTATGGAGTAAGTGGGGCGTGACGATATTTAGCTTGTACAATGTACAGTATATATGGTGAGCTGTCACGCAACACTCGTGGATATCTCTCTCTCTCTCTCTCTCTCTCTCTCTCTCTCTCTCTCTCTCTCTCTCTCTCTCTCTCTCTCTCTCTCTCTCTCTCTCTCTCTCTCTCTCTCCCTCTCTCTCTCTCTCTCTCTCTCTCTCTCCCTCTCCCTTCTCCTCTCTCTCTCTCTCTCTCTCTCTCTCTCTCCCTCTCTCTCTCTCTCTCTCTCTCTCTCTCTCTCTCTCTCTCTCTCTCTCTCTCTCTCTCTCTCTCATTTCACTTCACGTTTGGTTCTCTCTTTCTCTCACTCCATAAAAATCGTTCTCCTTTCAGTTGTATAGGTAAGAACAAGACTCTGTGAGAGGTAACGAGGTTGTCAGAACCCGAAGGGCCTACTTAATGAGCTTTGTCTTCTATTGACTCTATGCATTAATGGCACAGGCTAGAGAAATGGTATTTCGGAACTTAATAGTAGTGTGTGTGTGTGTGTGTGTGTGTGGGGACAACATGTAAGCCTGACCTTTTGTCCAAGTGTCTGATTTTATAAATAGAAGCGATCGAATCTCCACAGTCGAAATGATCGCTGCGTAGAGGCGTGGGTATTGAGATGTGACGTGGGTGTTGAGATGTGACGTGGGTGTTGAGATGTGACGTTGGTGTTGAGATGTGACGTGGGTGTTGAGATGTGACGTGGGTGTTGAGATGTGACGTTGGTGTTGAGATGTGACGTTGGTGTTGAGATGTGACGTTGGTGTTGAGATGTGACGTGGGTGTTGAGATGTGACATGGGTGTTGAGGTGTGACGTGGGTGTTGAGATGTGACGTGGGTGTTGAGATGTGACGTTGGTGTTGAGATGTGACGTTGGTGTTGAGATGTGACGTTGGTGTTGAGATGTGACGTGGGTGTTGAGGTGTGACGTGGGTGAGATGTGACGTGGGTGTTGAGATGTGACGTTGGTGTTGAGATGTGACGTGGGTGTTGAGTGTGACGTGGGTGTTGAGGTGTGACGTGGGTGTTGAGATGTGACGTGGGTGTTGAGATGTGACGTTGGTGTTGAGATGTGACGTTGGTGTTGAGATGTGACGCTGGTGTTGAGATGTGACGTTGGTGTTGATATGTGACGTGGGTGTTGAGATGTGACGTTGGTGTTGAGATGTGACGTTGGTGTTGAGATGTGACGTTGGTGTTGAGATGTGACGTGGGTGTTGAGATGTGACATGGGTGTTGAGGTGTGACGTGGGTGTTGAGATGTGACGTGGGTGTTGAGATGTGACGTTGGTGTTGAGATGTGACGTTGGTGTTGAGATGTGACGTTGGTGTTGAGATGTGACGTGGTGAGATGTGACGTGGAGTGTTGAAGGATGTGACGTGGGTGTGAGATGTGACGTGGGTGTTGAGATGTGACGTGGGTGTTGAGATGCTGTGACGTGGGTGTTGAGTACTTGACGTGGGTGTTGGGGATGTGACGTGGGTGTTGAGATGTGACGTGGGTATTGAGATATGGCAGTGGGTGTTGAGATGTGACGTTGGTGTTGAGATGTGACGTGGGTGTTGAGATGTGACGTTGGTGTTGAGATGTGACGTGGGTGTTGAGGATATGACGCGGGTGTTGATATGTGACGTTGGTGTTGAGATGTGACGCGGTGTTGAGATGTGACGTGGGTGTTGAGATGTGATGACGTGGGTGTTGGTGTGACGTGGGTGTTGGGGTCATGACGGCGTGGGTGAGATGTGACGTGGGTGTTGTGATGTGACGCGGGTGTTGAGGATGTGACGTGGGTATTGAGATGTGACGTGGGTGTTGAGATGTGACGTTGGTGTTGAGATGTGACGTGGGTGTTGAGATGTGACGTGGGTGTTGAGGTGTGACGTGGGTGTTGAGATGTGACGTGGGTGTTGAGATGTGACGTTGGTGTTGAGATGTGACGTTGGTGTTGAGATGTGACGCTGGTGTTGAGATGTGACGTTGGTGTTGATATGTGACGAGGGCGTTGAAGGATGTTACGTGGGTGTTTGAAGGATGCTGGCGTGGGTGTTGAGATGTGACGTTGAATGGCCCAAGGATATGACGTGGGTGTTGAAGATGTGACGTTGGTGTTGAGATGCTTGTACTTAAAGGTTGAGATGCTTTAAACATGGTCGTCAGGTCTTAACGTTGGTGTTGAGATGTGACGTGGGTGTTGAGATGTGACATGGGTGTTGAGGTGTGACGTGGGTGTTGAGATGTGACGTGGGTGTTGAGATGTGACGTTGGTGTTGAGATGTGACGTTGGTGTTGAGATGTGACGTTGGTGTTGAGATGTGACGTGGGTGTTGAGATGACGTGGGTGTTGAGATGTGACGTTGGTGTTGAGATGTGACGTGGGTGTTGAGATGTGACGTTGGTGTTGAGATGTGACGTGGGTGTTGAGATGTGACGTGGGTGTTGAGATGTGACGCGGGTGTTGAGATGTGACGTTGGTGTTGAGATGTGACGCTGGTGTTGAGATGTGACGTGGGTGTTGATATGTGACGAGGGCGTTGGAACACATCATCATCAGCGGTCGGTTACACCTCAGAAGTTACTACACAACACAAGGCATAAAACAAAACACGCTTATCAACTCAACTCTACAGCCAACCTAAGTATAATCTTTGTTCCTCCAAGCTCATTAATTATTTATTTTAACCCGGTTTGTTTACATACACGTACAATAAACATAAAAGGAAAAGTAAAAACAAGGTCAGGTGAAGTGTGTGTGTGTGTGTTTACTTAAGCAGTGCGCACTTCAATTAAAACTCGTAAAAAAAAAATGACATGAAAACACGAACCTGCATCTCGTGTTCAATGCGCTCGAGACAACAACAATGATTTAGGGTGAATATTCGTAGCTCTAAGCCTTTCCATATGCCGTAATGACCAGCTGATAAGGCGTATACGTTTTATTGAACTTCCTCTCATTCTTCTTCCTCTCAAACTCCTCTCTTTTATTTAACCTCATTTAGTCCCTCTACTTCCTCCTCTCTCTTACCACCATCTCACTTTCCCTCCTTACCCGCTTTCTTTCTCTATACCCTCTCACTCATTTTTCCCTTTTAATTTCCCCCTCACTCACCTTCTCCTTCTATCTCTACCTTCCATTCTCGTCTCCCTCTTCCACTCCCCTTCACTTCTCTCTTATTCCCCTCTTCCCTCATCCCCTTTTCACTGAACCTCCCACTCCCTCCTCCCTTTCACTCTCCTCCTATTCCCTCATCCCCCTCTCACTGAACCTATCACTCCCTTGTCCCTCATCCCCTTTCACTTATCACCCGCCCCCCTCCAGGGCCTCTCTCGGCGCTACCTATCAATTATTAACAGCGGTGAAACCCTCTGGACGGTTACACTTACAGCAGGGGAGAGAGTGTGGGACCTATTATATGAAACACCTATTGATCCTTTTGTGTGTGTGTGTGTGTGTGTGTGTGTGTGTGTAATAATAATAATAATAATAATAATAATTATAATTGACGGTTTATTGAAAAAGTTCTGCAGCCCGAAGGCTGAAAATATACATTGGACATAAATGACTTATTACATACGTTGGTGGTTTAACAAAAGCCTTCATTAGAGAAAGGTCAAGGAACATACAGTGAACATACAGAATATTGTAGGTGTTGAACAACAAACACGTAGTGTAGTAACTCCCTCCCAGATGGTGTTAAGAGGGACCTGACGTGGTGTAGTAGTTCCCTCACAGATGGTGTTATGAGGGACCACGTAGTGTAGTAATTCCCTCACAGATGGTGTTATGAGGGGCCTCACGTGGTGTAGTAATTCCCTCACAGATGGTGTTATGAGGGGCCTCACGTGGTGTAGTAATTCCCTCACAGATGGTGTTATGAGGGGCCTCACGTGGTGTAGTAACTCCCTCACAGATGGTGTTATGAGGGACCTGACGTGGTGTAGTAATTCCCTCACAGATGGTGTTATATGAGTGAGGATTGGTCCCAGGCCTTCCTATCGTAGACGGATTAACACATCGCTGGTTGTTGTTGGGTCTCACGGGCCGTTATCACTGGGTACCTGGGACCTCACTGTGTGAAGGTTAACTTGGGTACGACTGTTACTGTTGAGTTGTTCTCACTGACTTAAGCACTGTTCACCACTGTTCACCTCTGTTTTACACTGGTTCCTTTCCTTTCCTAAATGAAATTGTAACTTCTGGAGAGAACTTGTTGATATTCCGGTGGGGAGGAGGGTTCAGGGGAGGGAGTTGGTACGGGCCAACTTAACAGTTAACCTGGCTGCTCCGAGAGGAGCGCCAGGTACGTCTTGACCCTTCGGTGGTCAAGGATGTAGTGTGTGTCTGTGTGTGTGTGTGTGTGTGTGAGGTTACTTACTGTATGCCGGCTATGTATGTACTTACATCGTGTTCAACTTGTGTGGTTGTTGGTTTGGCCATCCTCAGCACTCAGGTCGATCAAGCAGTCTCTTGTTGACCCTTTGTTCTCCGCATGTCTCCTTACTGCTGCAACGTAATTATTTCTTCTTTACGCTCGGCGGTGTGTACGTTTTTGCAGATTCATTATGTGTGTATGTATGTGAGTATGTACTTTTATTTAGACTCTTTATGTGTGTGTCTACGATTTTGCATATTAAGTGTGTGTGTGTGTACACTTGTTGAATGGGTCTTATGAACTAGTGAGATATTTATTACACGGTTACACGCGCACTTTTTTAAGGACCTTAAATACCTGTACCTCCTAGTAGTGTTATGGGATAATCCTCTTTTACATAATCCCTTTGAGTAATTAATACGATGATTCTGTTGTCTTATAAATGTGGAGGGAGGGTGGGGAAGGAGGGATGTTTTTATAGTATTAGTAGTAGTAGCAGCTCAAAATGCAGATTTGGTGGACACCAACGAATTACACAAGATTTGACGTTCCTTTACGACAGAACGGCAGCATACCCAAAATAAAAAACTTTGCAACTGATGCAACAATTGTCAGTGAACTTGAGGAACAAAGTAGCTGTAGCGCAGGAGGTGGGGGCCTCAAACCGGCTAACCGATAAGAGCAACGGGCTTCAGCCTTAATAAACAAGAATTTACAGACGCCATTGCTCTAGTCTAGGGCATGGTAGGACAGTAAACTGTATGCGTTTGTGGTTCATTCTTCGACATCAACCACGCCATGGTGTGCAAGAAGGGTGGCTTGGTATGCATGGCGCATTACGAAGTAAGGAATATTACAGCGAATATACTGGAGGAAATCTGCCACGAAATGACGGTGGAACTGGCCCTCCTCCCATTGGACGGTGAGAATCTGTCACCGGGCTTCAGACACAACCAACGAAGCCCATGTGGATAGACCTCAGTGATTGAGGATTCTGGACTTAGGGCCAGCGAGTCTTTTTTTATAAAAGGATATTCGATCCCATGGCCAAAGGTCACCGTAACCGGTCTCTCGAGGCTATACACAAGATGAACGTAAACGACAAGAACAGGGCGTAGTAAAGAGAATTCAGAACGTGGATCAAGGCAGCTTCACTCCTCTGGCGGTCACAACATCTGGGTAGATGGGACCAAGTGTAAGATGCTTCTACACCAGACTGGCCGAGCTGTTATCTGAACAGAAGAAAAAAGCCCAGAAAAAAACATTGCATCCTGGTTGAGATAACGCCTGTCCTTCTCTCTACTCAGGTCTGCATTGCTTTGCCTCTGGGGAACAAGATCGTCGGCCTCTAAACTATCAACAGTCGCAGAAATAGACTATGAGGCAACAGTCACTGAATGCCTCATAGATCTACAATTTAACTAAGTCAGCTTGGGTAGTTACTTTTGTATTACGGATAGTCAGGTAATAAATTAGTGGAGAAGGTATGGCTATAAGGGGAGGTTGGAGGCCATAATTATTTTTAGTAGCCGTGTTTGTAGTAGGAGTAGTAGTAGTAATAGTAGTGTGTAAGCAAAGTGTGTGCGTACGAATCTCTTCTTGGATAGTATTTTTGTTTGTGTTGTTGCTAGTGGTGTGGTAGAAGTAGTGTTTACTAGACTTTGTTTCAATGGAAATATGGTTCTGTGGTGGTGGTTGTTCTGGTGGAAGGTAACGGTAGCATTAATAATGTGCACCAGTCTCCGCTTCAGTGGAAATGTTATTCGATGATGACTGTAGTAGTAGCCTGTACGACTCTCCGTAAAAATGGAAATCTGGGTGACTTTAACGTGTGAGCTACGAGTTTGTGTGTGTTTGAGTGTGTGCATCTTTTTATTCGCATATTCTTGGCTTGCACATGAAGGTACTGCATTGGTGTCGTTTTAATATATTTAAGGATCATTATCGGCCACGGTCTAAAAGCATAATCCACTCAGGCAGTTTCTACACTCGTTAAACGTTTAAACTTAAAAATGAGATAATAAGATGCTAAGTTACAAATAGGATCTAAATACTTGTCTCTGTAAAAATTGGCTAGGGTAAGTAAGCCCACTAGACGGTGCTGCTGCAGTTTGCTCATTATACAATACTCTAGTGTTAACGGGGAGTGGGTGAGCCAACCTCCACCTGCTGAAGGTAATTGAACGTCTTAAGAAGCAGACTCAAAAAATTCTCACTGCTTATTATTACTATTTATGGACATTACGTCCATTGACCTTTTATACACGTGCCAGCTTTTATTTAGTGCTCTCATTATCATATATATATATATATATATATATATATATATATATATATATATAGAGAGAGAGAGAGAGAGAGAGAAATCAGTGTCTCACTTCTCCATACAGCCATTGTTTCCTGCCTCACATAGTGTCCCAGTCTTCATCAGGTGTTGTTTACTGGGCGTCACACAGTTAATGTTTTTATTGTTGCCCTTTGAATTTAGTACGCTTTAATATGTTTATGAAGCCAGAACCTCTTTATTGACCTAAGAAAGACTTTAACTGAATGTGTAATACAACAAACAGACCTCCATACATCTTTCTCCAAATGTCCTCGACCTTGGTTTAATTCCTCACATAACCACTGGGAACAAAGCCAAAAATAATGCTGTAATCTGGATTATATATACAAGATCATCGAAAAAGAACGCCTATATTTGTTCTCCTGGCAATTAAGATCTAAATAGTATTTTTCCATTGTTCTATATAATATGTGGAATCTTTCCATATGGTATCAGTCATTCCACAAAAAAATACAAGGGACAGGAAATGACGTAACATAAAGCGACGAATAAAATCATCTGAAACATTTACCCAGAGCTGGAGGGAGAGTAGCGAGACAGGATGAGAATGCTTGAGGATGAGACTTTTAGTACACTAGGGAAGGGCTGTAAGAGGCGTCTGGTCACAATAAAGGAAGATAAACCCCCATATAATAACGTCAAACAACCACAGTCCTTAAATGTCACTCATCGGAGAGTTAAACTAATTACCGAACTCAAACCAGAACTCGGATCTTTTGGATACCTGTTATTGTTGATATATTAAAGGGCGGTTTATGGTTAAAAGTTAGGTTACGTTTCATTAAATTAAGTTAGGTTAGAAGACGGGAAGTTCGGTGAAGAAGATTAAGATTATTATTATTATTATTATTTTTTTTTTTACTCAGGGTGTGTTAGAATCAGTTCGTGTTGTTTTAATAATAAGTAATAAGAATAGAGGTGTATTAATAATTACGAATTGTGACTAGTTTATGGTGGGTGTAGTGAAAACCCAGGTTATGGTATGAGAGTATAGTGTAGACTTCTTTTGTATATTTCAACCTGGACATGTTGTATCATGAACTTTCACTGTTATTTCAGCCGTGACGTCACTGATTTTTTACTGCTTGCTTCCGGTTGGTTAGGTTAGGTCAGGTTAGGGGTCGTCTGGATCGTGTCATTTGTATAAAATTGGTTATTATAAAGTTTGCTTAATGGCCTGTTCGTAGTGTTTCCTAAATCTGTACATTTTGCCTCGGCATTAGGTAATACCACTGCAAACACAGACTCAGCGCAAAATAAAGTCCTGAATCCTTTAAGTAGGTTAGCATCAGCGTGATCAATCTTAAAGAGTGAAATAAGCTGCCAAGGTCTAATGTTCAGGTGATCCAATATGTACAAGATGACAACCCAAACTAGAAAATTCTTACAATGGTTGTCATTCACTTCCCATACGGTCTGGGATCTAGAGGTGACGTAGACAGGACATGTAATGAACGTGTTGGGTGATCGCCAGACTGCAGTTTTCTCAGTTTTCTCTCTTGGGTAGTTAATGAAAATGGGTAAAAGCAAATTAATGTAAACAGAGTAACAGGTGACGGCTATTCCAGTTATCTGACACAAAGGTAGCACACAAATTAGAGACTGACAGGTACTTTGTAAACCAGGACCTGTATCATACGAGTATGTTCCAGGCTTGTGTGTAGTGGTGTGGAAACTGTTTCCATATGCTCCATCCTATTAATGGCCATTATTAGTGTGGGCATTTTTCCTCATGCTCTAACCCTGGCCAGTGATAGTGGGCATTTTTCCATCATGCGCCAACCTGGACAGGTCTGTATTCAAGCCTCGGAAATGTTGTTAATATCATCTGACATTCTTGTGGGTCAACAATATATATATTTATGCCTCACCCCTTTATTTTAACTTCTGGGTCCTTAAAGAGATTTCTCCTCCCATATAACTTTATTCCCGGCTATCAAAATAAATAAAATAAAATAAAGATTCTTTGAGTCGAGGCTAACCACAGAAATCATTTAGTCATGTAGTTCCCAACATGAATGTAAACAGACCATACCAGCGTGCTTTGTATAATATTTTTAACATTACGTATATTTGTTTTATTAGCCTCGTATTTCTTGTTTCTGATGCTGGTATTATTTGGAATCTAATTTGCAAATTAAGTCAATAAAGATATGTAACATTATACAGTAGTACCCCGGCAAGTGGTCAATAAAACCCACAGGGTACCGTGTTAAATGAAAACCGCTAAGTGAACAACAGAACATATGGGATTAATTCCAATAGAAACTGGCCCTACCCCCAAACTCCACTTTTTTCCCATACAATACCTATGTTCTAGTAAAAATAACATCTTAATTTTTATGATGGTACATGCACACAATTAATACTTAAGAGAAATAGAAAGACAGTCGCCAAGTTAATGTCCATTCAAATACTGTAATGGACTCGACTCCCTCCCCTCTTCTCACACTACACTGCTGGCTCTTCCCTCTCTGAGAAATTTTGGGGAAAACCACTAAATTTTAATAAATAATACCTCAAACTAAAGTTAGGATAATACAATTGACATTGCTGGATTCCTTGTAAGACCAGGAATATTTTGAATATAAATGTCGCATGTATAACATATTAACTCAATATATTATATTTTATGAGCTAAAACAAATATCTTCAGTTAATAAAAAAAAAATATTCTTCACGACACTATCTGTCAATCAAAGTACCCCACCTTGCCTCCCCCCTCTTCCAACCGCGCGGTCAGTCCCAACCCTCCCCCCCACCCCCCACCAATCCTCCCTTCAAGAGATGTTGGGTGAAAAACTAAATTTTAACATTTTGTATTAAATAATACCTCAGATTAAAGTTAGGATAATATAATTGACATTGCTGGATTCCTTGTAAGACCAGGAATATTTTGAATATAAATGTCATATATTTTGCACAAAAGATAACATATTTACTCAAGAGTAAACATTACATCTAAAATTTGTATGTCTAATGCAAAATCTATGATGTTTATATTCAAAATGATCATCAAATTATAAGAATTCCAGCAATGTAAATTATATTCTGACCGGGTAATTTGTATGAATTTTATGAGCTAAAACAAATATCTTCAGTTAATAAAAAAAAAATATTCTTCACACGTAACAGATGGTCGGTCGGTCCCTCCCTCCCCCCCACCCCCCACCAACCCTCCCTACCAGATGTGTGGGAAAACCAGAATATTTACCTTTTTAGTAATAAATAATACCTCAAACTAAAGTTAGGATAATATAATTGACATTGCTGGATTCCTTGTAAGACCAGGAATATTTTGAATACAAATGTCATATATTTTGCACAAAAATAACATATTTATTCAGAGTAAACATTATATCTAAAATTTGTATGTCTAATGCAAAATCTATGATGTTTATATTCAAAATGATCATCATATTGTAAGAATTCCAGCAATGTAAATTATATTCTGGCCGGGTAATTTGTATGAATTTTATGAGCTAAAACAGGCAGGCAGGCAGTCAGGCAGGGTGGGGGTGTGGGGCGAATCTAAAAATAGCTCTCGAGCCGGACACTCTGCGCGTATACGTGGAAAAAACCCGCGTTAAGTGAAAGTTCAGCTCTGGCGAGGCACCGCGTATACGTGGAATCGCGCTAAGCGAAACCGTGTTAAGCGAGTGTACTGTGATGTATGTGTATGTATATGTATGTGTATGTATATGTATATATATGTATGTATATATATATATATATATATATATATATATATATATATATATATATATATATATATATATATATATATATATATATATATATATATATATATATATGTATGTATGTATGTATGTATGTATGTATGTATGTATGTATGTATGTATGTATGTATGTATGTATGTATGTATGTATGTATATGTAGTGGCCCTCGGTTAACGAACTCAATCCGTTCCAGAATGTGGATTCGTTAGCAGAAGCGATTCGTTAACGAGAACCATTGTTTCAATGGGGTTTTTGGTAATTGGTTCCAGCTCACCGAAAATTTCCTAAATTCAACAAAAATGGTAGAAAAGTTCACTTACTTTGAGGTGTGTATGTAGAAGGCTCCTGGATGATGATGATGATGATGGGATTTAGAATGGGGGGTGGAGGAGAAGGAAGAAGAGAAGGCATTGGGGTGGAAGAGAAGTCACCCCATGGTGCCATTTTCACCCATAAAATTTTAGCCCTCTGGTTTAATTCAAGATTATTTTCTTTAAATCAACGCTGCACTGCATTATATATTGTCAATATATAAAATATATTTCAAAATGACCAATAATTTGCTTGGAAACACAGAAAAAAGCGTTTAGTTGAAGAGAGTCTCAAGCAAGATGTTACCTCCAGTGAAAACAGAGAGAGACTGACGCCTGTTTGCTGTGTTAAGAGGCTGGATGCCGTGCATTAAACTAGTCACTTTACCTTCAATTTTGTTCAATAATTGTTAAAATGACTAAAAAGTTGAATATTAAACTTTTAAAATTATTGAATAGTATAAACTTCTTGATATTTACAAAAATAGTAAGGAATTTAAGCCCTAGAAACGATTAATGTATTGGCGGACTGATACTAAACCTGGTTGCCCGGTCAGTGCAAGCGAAAACATGTTGAGGTCGGTTCGTAAGAAGTTCGTTAAGCGAATTTTTTTTCGTTAACCGAATTGAAGATCCTTATGGAAGGCAGTTCGTTAATCGAAATTACGTTAACCGAGGTGTTCGTTAAACGAGGGGTCACTGTATATATATATATATATATATGTATATATATATATATATATATATATGTATATATATATATATATATATATATATATATATATATATATATATATATATATATATATATATATATATATATATATATATATATATATATATATATATATATATATATATATATATATATATATATATATATATATATATATATATATATATATATATATATATATATATATAACCGGTCGGAATTTACTGGACTTTAATTTCTCACTTGACTTAGGGTTTATTAAAATTTAATAGATGGTAATGGCAGTGGAAGCGCCCCTTTGAGAAAAATCCCGAACCAGCACAAGCACTTAAATCTACTAAACAAAATGAATTGTCCGTGACCCGTGGAAGGATAGCGTCTGTGACTAGGATGAATGAGACACACTGTAAAATTTAGACACTTATATTCCCTCCAACACTACAAACACAATCAAATAATGGTACACCAATATGCGCACCTCTTAACTTGAACTTAAAACATTACTCTGGGGAATAAAAGTTATACATGATATAGAAATTATTAGAAACTCAGGCAACAATAAATTTGAAGTATTAAGAAATGTTGCTTGCACACATGAAACAGGCCTTAAGGGCTTTCACAAAATAATATCAGTCACTTAGGAAATGGTATTAAAAATAAGAAATTAAATACTCTACAATGAATAGGCCTTAAGGGCTTTCAACAAAATAATATCAGTCACTGAGGAAATGGTAATAAAAAATAAGAAATTAAATACTCTACAATGAATAGGCCTTAAGGGTTTTCAACAAAATAATATCAGTCACTGAGGAAATGGTAATAAAAAATAAGAAATTAAATACTCAACAATGAATAGGCCTTAAGGGTATTCAACAAAATAATATCAGTCACTGAGGAAATGGTAATAAAAATTAAGAAATTAAATACTCTACAATGAATAGGCCTTAAGGGCACTCAACAAAATTATAGCACCCCAACAGATGCACACTTCCTAACCTAACTTAACCACTACTCTGGGGAACAAGGTTATACCTGAGATCAGAATTATGAAGAACAATTAGATGCATTAAAAGAATCAAATCACAGTATCACTCTGGTTCCACTTAATGACACAAACATTCAAAAAACACTACTATCAAAATTATTTAAGAAATATTAAACTACACACGTCAAGATAAAATCAGTAACTGAGAAATGGTATTAACTACACCCGTAATAAGGAAGATAAAATGTTCCTCTGGGTATCTCCTAGAGTCCTAGACTCACGGTCTCAGTGTGTGACCATTAATATACTCAGATAGCCTCAGTGTACTCCCAGTGCGTCCATGGGCAGGAAGAGAGTGAGCCAATCAGACCTTGTGCAGTTGAGAGGAGCTTTAGCTTCCCGTTAGCAAGAGGGTTTCATTAAGCGGCTCGGGACATGTGGTGTTGTGAGCCGACGTCAGCTGGGCACCCAGACGGCTAGATTCCCTCAAGAGATCCTTTGGTACCCCGCTAAACAGTGACAGGCCTACTCTGATCGGTCCAATGGCGACAATCGCCACCCTCAATCATCAACGGCAGTCTCAAACGGCAGTCAATCTCTCGCAGTCAAACTCCGGTCAACTCCGGTCAACTCCAGTCAACTCCAGTCAAGTGGGTTCTGACGGAAACCCTGAAATGAACTCACTGTTAGCTCTAGTTAACTTTACCACTGCCCTATCTAAACCCTGTCCGAGATTGAATGAGACTTACTTGTTATACTGCCATAGCGCAGCACAGGTGACTAGGCCACGTGACTATTTCTGTGACAGACGCGCAGGGACGTCTTGTCTGTGTGAATGCTTCCCGCGACTGAGACCTAGCCAGCGTCGCGTCTCCTCAAGGCGTTAGCTTAGGTCTACGTGACATATTTTCTGCCTAACTAATAACTCCTTGGGACACCCGTAACATTATTCAGACTGATAAACGATCTATAATAATTTCAAATTCAATAATAGTCCCTTACTTCATGAATCGCATCATTATTAATTCGGTGAATTACATTTAATATCATATAGGCCTAGTTCCGCAATCTCTCGCTATGAGCAGGCAGCGCTCTCTCCCCTCAGATGACCTTGAACGCTCAGTATCGCTAACGGCGGGGCATTTGAAATTACTCTGAAATTTCTGAATATTACATATATATATACATATATATCTATACTGTATATATATATATATATATATATATATATATATATATATATATATATATATATATATATATATATATATATATATATATATATATATATATATATATATATATATATATATATATGTACAGTATATATATATATATATATATATATATATATAAAACACATATATATATTATATATATATATATATATATATATATATATATATATATATATATATATATATATATATATATATATATATATATATATATATATATATATATATATATATATATATATATATATATATATATATATATATATATATATATATATATATATATATATATATATATATATATATATATATATATATATATATATATACCGCCTATAACATAGTATATAGGTCGACCCGATTTTTTGACCAAGAAATCGTTAATTTATGACCCAAGATTTTGAGGGTAATGGAACAACAAAACCTTCAGAAAAACTCTACGTCCTATAAACTTGTTTACCATTTATTATTACGACACTTTACACTGAAACGCGGGTAGTTTCAACAAAAATATTGTATATTTCCATTCAAGTATTTATTCAAGTCAATTAGGAGGGAATGTTATTGTAATACAATAGTTTTTTAACTGAAAACCATTCGAAAAGCGATTACGGTAACATCTTTTGAACGAAAGAAAGCAAAAGTCATTGTTTTCGTCACAATTTTATCCCACTTTCCACTGTAATACGTACGTCATTTCAGCAAAAAATATTACATTTCCGTGAATGTATTATATCAACCACAGTATGAATAGAATATCACTAATATAACAGTATTTTAACCGAAAACTATTAAAAATACGAGTAACATATCTTGAACATCGGAAGGTTAGGTAAAGTCTTTTGTTTTCGTCATGTAGTTTATCCTAATTTACATTGAAATACATCACGTTTCAGCAAAACTACTATTTATTTCTGAGAATATGGAAATGTAATATTTTTGCTGAAATGACGTACGTATTATAGTGGAAAGTGGGATAAAATCGTGACAAAAACAATGACTCGCTTTCTTTCGTTCACAAGATGTTACCGTAATCGCCTTTTGAATGGTTTTCAGTTAAAAACTGTTATATTACAATAATATTCTATCCTAATTCACTTGTGATGTAAAAGTTTTTTAACTGAAAACGATTCGAAAAACACGTGTACCGTCTAGCTGATACGGCAGAGCCCTGGTCGCGGAGGCTTTGTTTGCATCGGCCCTTCTTAAGCAGCTTTTAATTTTAGCGTACGTTGAAATTGTGTTTACCGGTATATTCTTATTTTCTTGCTTCTTATTTTCCAGAAATATGACAAGTTTGTATATAATACAATGTTACGGTACTTTTAATTTACAAGTATTCATTTTTAAAAATACAGAAGACACCAAACAAATACCAGTACTACGGTTATTTGCGTGACTCTCCCGCCAAAAAAGACCAAACAGCTGGTACTCTCTCCCTCAGCCCTACCAAAAATAGCCCAACGACATCTTTCTTGTTTATTCTCTTCCAATTTCTCACTTTAACTGGTATTTTTTACTTCATATTGCCTACATCAGATAAACTACAGTAATTGAGGTTAGACACTGTTATAAATTTGATTACCGGGTCCTGGCAGGTGCCGTTAGAACCACCTGACCCTACCAACAGTGTTGCAAGTCAGACAGCATTTTTTTAATCATCCATGTGCACGAGAAAGGATGGATGGATGAAGGCAGCATACAAATATGGCTTAAAAAAGTCTGGAACTTTAGACCAGGGGGACTGCGCAAAGAAAAAAGTCTTTTTGTGTGGGATATGTTTCGGTCACATCTTGTTGACAGTGTTACTGCTGGGATTAGGAAGGAAAACACTGATACAGCTGTGATTCCTGGTGGATTAACAAGTCTTGTCCAACCACTGGATGTTTCCTTAAACAAACCATTTAAAGATGCGGTAAGAGTGAAGTGGAACAACTGGATGATAGAAGGTGATAAGACATACACAAAGGGAGGCAACATCCAAGCTCCATCACTAGCAACATTATGTGAATGGATTGTAGAGGCCTGGGATGCAATCAGACCAGAAATTGTGGTGAAATCTTTTAAGAAATGTGGGATTTCGAATGCTCTTGATGGAACAGAAGACGACTTGTTGTGGGATTATGAGGCTAATGAGAGCGTGAATGAGGATGAAGATATTGATGATCCTATGGCTGATGATGGTGTTGATCCATATGACGATGCTGTTCAAGGAGAGGACTGGGAGGAGCTGTTTGGTGCTGCAGATGATAAGGAAAATGATTTTGATGGATTTTAATGAAAATATTCAGAAATATGGTATCGTAGTATTTATTCAAGTCAATTAGGATAGAATATTATTGTAATACAACAGTTTTTTTAACTGAAAACCATTCGAAAAGCGATTACGGTAAAATCTTTTGAACGACGAAAGAGAGTCATTGTTTTCGTCACAATTTTATCCCACTTTCCACTGTAATACGTACGTCATTTCAGCAAAAATATTACATTTCCATATTTATTTCTGAGAATATATTCATTCAGGCACAGTTAAGGTAAAATATACTTGTGATGTAATATTTTAATGAAAATATTTATAAATAAGGTATCGTATTTTTCTTTTGTTTCAAATTTAATTAACAACGATTGATGTTTCAAATTTAATTAACAAAAATTTATGTATCTATAAATAAAATTTTAAAAAAGAATACTTTATATTTTACATACTCCTGTGCATACCATACCATACTATGCATTTGGCTACTTTGGGCATGCTATGATGACGCAAGAGATCTGCCCTGGCAACTGTACCGACACTCACAGCGGGCGGTGCGTTGGTGCGTCGTTTCCATTGTTTACTGGTAGTTACTGGTAAATATTTTTCAACCTAACGAAACTATTACCCGTATAGAGGTCGACCCCCAACTTTTTGCCAAAAAATTTGGTCTTAAGAACTCGTGCTATACACGGGTATATATATGTATATATATATATATATATATATATATATATATATATATATATATATATATATATATATATATATATATATATATATATATATATATATATATATATATATATATATATATATATGCAGTGGGGTATGCTATAACGAATCTAATTGGTTCTAGAACCTTGTTCGTTATAGCATTCGTTCGTTATAGGATTAACCCGTTCCAGGCCCCCAAATACAACCACTTAACACTGAAAAATATAATATAAAATTGTAAAAATTGTAAAAAAGTGCATAAATATCCATCTAAACCCCTGAAATTTGTATGTCTAATGCAAAATATATGATGTTTATATTCAAAATGATCACCAAATTATAAGAATTCCAGCAATGTAAATTATATTCTGGCCGGGTAATTTGTATGAATTTTATGAGCTAAAACAAATATCT
Organism: Homarus americanus; assembly: GCF_018991925.1. Classification (NCBI taxonomy): domain Eukaryota; kingdom Metazoa; phylum Arthropoda; class Malacostraca; order Decapoda; family Nephropidae; genus Homarus; species Homarus americanus. The sequence continues at coordinate 1,172 of NW_024740536.1, read as the reverse complement.
TCAGTTAATAAAAAAAAAATAATCTTCACGACACTATCTGTCAATCAAAGTACCCCACCTTGCCTTCCCCCTCTTCCAACCCTCCCCCCCAACCCCCACCAATCATCCCTTCAAGAGAAGAGTGGGTGAAAAATTTAGATTTTAACATTTTGTATTAAATAATACCTCAGATTAAAGTTAGCATAATATAATTGACATTGCTGGATTCCTTGTAAGACCAGGAATATTTTGAATATAAACGTCATATATTTTGCACAAAAGATAACATACTTACTCAGATTAAACTTTTTATCTAAAAATTTTATGTCTAATGCAAAATATATGATGTTTATATTCAAAATGATCATCAAATTATAAGAATTCCAGCAATGTAAATTATATTCTGACCGGGTAATTTGTATGAATTTTATGAGCTAAAACAAATATCTTCAGTTAATAAAAAAAAAAATATTCTTCACGGGGTAACAGATGGTCGGTCGGTCCCTCCCTCCCCCCCACCCCCCACCAACCGTCCCAAGGAGATGTGTGGGAAAACCAGAATAATTAACTTTTTTGTAATATATAATACCTCAAACTAAAGTTAGGGTAATATAATTGACATTGCTGGATTCCTTGTAAGACCAGGAATATTTTGAATATAAATGTCATATATTTTGCACAAAAGATAACATAGTTACCCAGAGAAAAAATGTTATCTAAAATTTGTATGTCTAATGCAAAATATATGATGTTTATATTCAAAATGATCACCAAATTATGAGAATTCCAGCAATGTAAATTATATTCTGGCCGGGTAATTTGTATGAATTTTATGAGCTAAAACAGGTAGTCAGGCAGGGTGGAGGGTGGGGCAAATCTAAAAATAGCGTCTCGAGCCGGACACTCACCGCGTATATGATGAAAAAATCCGTGTTAAGTGAAAGTTCAGCTCTGGCGAGGCACCGCGTATATGATAAAACGCGTTAAGTGAAACCGCATTAGGCGGGGTAATACTGTGTATATATATATATATATCTATATATATATATATATATATATATATATATATATATATATATATATATATATATATATATATATATATATATATATATATATATATATATATATATATATATATATCTATATCTATATCTATCTATATATATCTATATATATATATATATATCTAT
>NW_024740535.1:0-12187 GCF_018991925.1 Homarus americanus | reverse complement strand
AGGGGGACGGAGGAGGAAGGGAGAGTGAGAGAGGAAGGAGGAAAGGAGAGAGACGGGAGGGAGGAGAGGGACGGGAGGGAGGAGAGAGACGGGAGGGAGGAGAGGGACGGGAGGAAGGAGAGGGGAGGGACGGGAGGGAGGAGAGGGAAGGGAGGAAGAGGGGAGGGGAAGAGAGAGGGAGGGGAGGGGAGGGGAGGGAGATGAATAAAAAATAAACGGGTAGGGAGAGGTATAAAAGGGTGGATGAAGAAGGGGTGTGAGAGGAAAGCTGGAGAAGGGGTGAGTGAGTTTGGGATGGAAAGAAGAGAGATAGGGAGGAAAATAAGGGGAGAGAACGAGAGAGAAAGGAAGTGAGGGAAGGGAGTAAGAAAGTGACAGGAAGAACGGTGAGGGGAGGGGGAGAGAGAGAGAGAGAGAGAGAGAGAGAGAGAGAGAGAGAGAGAGAGATCATAGCAAAGAAAAATAGAGCACTATAGCTATGCCCTAAGACACTATAGCTATGCCATAAAACCCTGCAGTTATGCCCTAAATCACTATAATTATACCTTATAATACTACAGTTTCCACGGCCGCATCAGCATTATAGGGTCGGGTCACACAAACAGCGTCGTGTCGTATTTGTTGTGAACCAGATGATTTTTTCTAACTAACTGGGATTAAAGTTGATGCTTTTAGTTTAACTTACCAAGATTAAAAAAAAGGATTTACCATAATTTTCCATGTGTTTATAGAGATAAATACAGGTTTACATTAATATCTGTGTTGGTGTAGAGATAATAGTTTCCAGTGTGATTACTCCGATAAATAAAAATTACAACGAGTCAGTGTAGTCCTCTAGGTAAATATTTTATTCTACTATAATAATGATTAATTAACGATATAAAAACCAGTTGTATAATATCTCTCTGTATATTTACGGGAAATATATAAGTTCTACAAACCTTATTTCTATGTATTTATTGAAACTAAAACCAAAATTAATGTCCAATTGAATTTATCAAAGAAAATATCAAACATTGTATTACTTCTCTATCTTTTTTCATAATAAATATCTGGTTAACTGTTCCTATGTATTCATTTAGATAAAGATAATTTATATTTATCTTGTGTATTTAATCGAGATAGAACAGCTTCACACCAACTCTACAGTATATATTTATAGAGAAACGAACTTATTACTGAGAATTTCGTACATAATGGCCTACATATCGTTACGCTTTTCTCAATATAGTAAAGATATATATTATGACGCGTTATCCTGGTAATATTAATAATAGTACCAGTATTTAATAATGGCTTATAATTATTGATAATAAATGATACTGATACATAACAATAATAATAATAATAATAATAATAATAATAATAATAATAATAATGAAAAGGGTTCAGGACAATGAAGGGTAAGAGTTGAGGGCGAGGAGGGAGGGGTAAGGGCAAAGGGTAAGGGTTCTATTCTAAGGTTCTATTACTCAATGAGAAAAAAAGACTAACGCACAAGATAAATTCCCACCTCTAAACGTCAAGTAAAAAAATAAATAAATTGAAAAAAAAACCCTCAAAGTTCAAACGCCAACCAGAAGGTCCTCCCACTCTAACATATTTTGTTTTATACTTCACTTTTTTTCCTGTGTTCCTGTGTCTCCCTTCCTATACCTTGAAACGTTCTCAGGAAAGATGATGTTCACCGCAGTAAACAAATGGTTCCCCTGAATGAGTTAGCTGGGAGGAGGCGAGACAACCTTTGGGCAGGTAAGAGAACGTTGTTGTTTGTGAATCAGGGAAGCCAGGCAGTGAACTGACTAGGAAGGCAAAAAAAAATGCCAAGACAGTGATATTTAGGATCTTTGGTTAAGATTAATATTAATTCCTTGTGAAATTTATTAGAAGTTAAATTAGCAGTTCATATACATATAAGAAAAAATATAATAGTAGAATAGTATTTGATGTTGCGTAATACAGCTACTTTAGTGCACAAACTCTTTAATCCACAAAACAAACCTGTAACAAAAAAACACAACTCCCCAATATATAAATCCGACAGAAAATAATCGGAACTATCTATGGACAGGTAAAGCGACAGGTAGCTCAGACAAACAGGTGAGACGGCACACAGCTCAGACAGACAGGTGAGACGGCACACAGCTCACACAGACAGGTGAGACGGCACACAGCTCAGACAGACAGATGAGACGGCACACAGCTCACACAGACAGGTGAGACGGCACACAGCTCAGACAGACAGGTGAGACGGCACACAGCTCAGACAGACATTAATGCTAATTTTGGACACACGTTCTATATATTCTGTGGTCACTTGCCTCGATGTGTCAGTCTTGTTTTCACTCAGGCATTCCATTGTCCTCCGTGTTCTTATTACTGCACTTCACCGTACTACCCAGCCAGTGTGTCTGAACTCAGAGGTGTGGGACTGTGGTAAAAATTTCTTAAACTTACTGAAGGAATTAATAGATTTCGGCATGATATAAAAATGAAGAAGAAGAAGAAGAAGAAGAAGAAGAATTATGCAAGTGTTTGTTTAATTTGAGAATCAGCAGTGGATAATTAAGAACAAGAATATTTGAATTGAAAGGGAATGCAAGAAAACAGAATGGGGCGAGGTGGATTAGTAGTGAAACGTGGGTGGCAAACACCGTAGACTTTTCCACATTTACCCACCACACTTTTTGATCCATTAAGATGATTTACTGTCTCAGTATCATTCTTACGTGTACCGCAATTTACCGTATATCTCCCTAAAAGTCAAATCAGTTTTATCATAACTTTCTTTATTTGCTTCATAATAAATAATACGTGAAGAAAAATTTATGCAAATATTGGAAATACATTAATCTTGCCTAATAACTCATTATGTGGCCCTCGAGTATTACATCAACTTTGATTAAAAATCGGATTATCCTCTTAATAGAGTTAAGACTTGAGTTAAGACTTGAGTTAAGACTTGACGATGAAGGTGTTAATTTGTCGTACTCAAGAGGATTAAGGTATCATACTCACAGGTGGTAATTCACTGAACGTAAGCGGTTGTCATCTTACACAAGGGGTTAAAATCCACAAGTCCGTGAAATATTCACAAGTATTCTATGACGCATGATGTTATACTACTCCTACTACTACTACTACTACTACTGCTACTGCTACTACTACTACTACTACTACTACTACTACTACTACTACTACTACTACTACTACTACTACTACTACTAATAATAATAATAATAATAATAATAATAATAATAATAATAAAAGTAAATGCATAAATGCATAAATGAAGTGGATGAGTCAACAGAGAAATTTTTTTTCAGAAAGACAAATATTACTTTTTCGTACCTCGTATAGGAAAAATATCTTAACATCTTGCTACGAGGAGTGAGGGGAAAAAACTCAGGCAGAAAAGACATATGAACCTAGTGCCGACCAATACACTCGTCTATATAACTTAGCCTCAGTAAGCTTCTCTCTGGCGTCTCATCTCCTGACCTGACTTTTAATCCTACTACATTCTGACACTTAAACTTATAAATTCCTCCAAGGACCACAAAAAAACTTAAAAGCCTGTAGCCTCAAGCGTCATTAGCGGGGGGGGGGGGTGCGTCAATTACACCCTACCAACATCGTATAAGACGCAGCAAGCTCATCTCTCTTGTTGACTCCCTGGCGAGTCGTCTTCACCAAGCGTCTTTAAAGTTATCTACCGACATATCTTGGAGAATCCTAAACTTCATACGATCTCTTATAGCGTGTTTCCTCCTCCCCCCTACCCCCCCACCCACCCCACACATACCCCCCATCCCGTGTCCTCCTCCTCCTCCCCCCACACACACCCCATCCCCCACCTATGATATTAAGTGCGCAGTATACGAAAAGTTCTATTTGTGTGTCTTGTGAATAATTATAGTCTGGGTAAGGAATTTCTTGAGGTGGTTCAGGACGTGATATTTATGAATTCTGCTTTTTGTGTGAGTGTGTGTGTCATGAAACTCTGTCGCTGCTTAGTCTAGCTTAAGATGCATCTGCATTGGCAACAGATGTACTGAGCACTCTGTCAGGCACCAGCAACAAAATGACAAAAATAATGTTGTCGTGTTAAAATCATTCAATTCGTTGATGGTGTCACTGCCTATAGCTTAAACTTAACAAATGAATGTATTGACGCCTTTGGTATTACGGTTTAACTTAATCAGTACGATGAGCTAATCCCTCTAGTACGATGACCCAATCCCTCGACTACGAAGACTCAATACCGTGAGTAAGATGATTTAAACTCTTCTTTTATTTAACCTACTGAAGGAATTCTTGCTTTTGTTATATTCGCTATGTTCAATCGAATTTTTATACTTCAGCACGATATAAAAAAGAAGTATTAATATGTGAGTGTCTGTCAGTTTGAGAATCAGCGGCACATAGACAAGAATATTTGAATTGAAAGGAAGTACAAGAAACCAGAATTAAACGAGGAGGTTTAGTAGTGAAACGTGGGTAACGAATACCGTAGACTTTCTTAACTTTACCCACTACTGTCGATCCATTAAGATGGATATACTTCTCTCTACCATTCTCACGTGTCCCACAACTAGTATATCGTTAATAAAAAAATAAAGTAAATAAGTTTCCAGTATCTCCACTACGAGTAACTAAGAACATAAAGGACATCAGAGCTCACCATGTAAATGACAGAAGTTCAAAGAAACTATTATCATTATATAATTCATTACATAAAAAAAATAAACAAATTGAGTTAATTACAAAAGCTCCACACCCCCGAGGCGAGTGCTTCATAATACAAGCCATGACGCGGGTCGGGGTTAATATACTGTATATTTATATATTTTAACCAAAGACTCGCCTTACTACTACAACACGTATGGATCACTATGTGTAAATATCCTTATAACATGTTTCAAATCTTTCCATCTAATACTACAGGAGGAGTTAATGGTGTAAAGTATACATTCGCTCACAGTATTATAGACTGACGGAGCGACTGAAGTAGAGGAACTACCTGTAGAAGGATAAAGTGGAGGAGGGTCGGATTGACTGATGTGAGGATGGTCTGGCTGAAAAACGTACTGATAGAGAGAGAGAGAGAGAGAGAGAGAAAACACTTAACTAGAAGAAAAACAAAACCACATCAGAATCCCTTTTCTACTCCACCTCCTCCTCCCCCCCCCCCTTCCTCTCCCTCCTCCACCTCCCTTTCCTCCCGGCACTATTTCCTCCAGTACTTCCACAGCTCTCCAGGGACAGTCACGCTATTTAAAAAAATCTGTTTTCTTTTTTTTTTCGTCAGTCTGATACGGAAAAGAGGATTTTCTACTTCCGCGACCAATCTCAATGGCACGACTTCCTCTTTTGTTAAATGGAAAAAAAAAGATATGGATTTACCGTATAGTTCAAGAGTATCTGTCCAATTAATATTTCCATCCTATAAAGTTTTTTTCTAGATTACGTTTTGGTATTTGTTAAACGTAACCACAACTGTTTGATGACTTTTTCTAACAAATTCCGTACATAAATATATGGTTTTATTGTTGTTAGTCGTAAATAAAAACAATTTCCTTGATTTTTTTGTGGAGAGGAGGGGGGGGGAGGAGGAGTGTGGGGGGTTAATTTTAATCTTTACTGAAATTTCCACAAAAAAATCTTCCTCACTTGGGCTGAATGACGAGAAACACTACATCACCTGGCCTTGGGCTGACGAGAAACACTACATCACCTGGCCTGGATGACGAGAAACACTACATCACCTGGCCTGGATGACGAGAAACACTACATCACCTGGCCTGGATGACGAGAAACACTACATCACCTGGCCTGGATGACGAGAAACACTACATCACCTGGCCTGGATGACGAGAAACACTACATCACCTGGCCTGGATGACCTGGCCGAGCGACTAACACTACATACACCTGGCCTGATGAGCTGACGAGAAACACTACATCACCTGGCCTGGATGACCAATACTACATCACCTGGCCTGGATGACGAAAACACTACATCACCTGGCACTGGGCTGATGACGAGAAACACTACATCACCTGGCCTGGATGACGAGAAACACTACATCACCTGGCCTGGATGACGAGAAACACTACATCACCTGGCCTGGATGACGAGAAACACTACATCACCTGGCCTGGATGACGAGAAACACTACATCACCTGGCCTGGATGACGAGAAACACTACATCACCTGGCCTGGATGACGAGAAACACTACATCACCTGGCCTGGATGACGAGAAACACTACATCACCTGGCCTGGATGACGAGAAACACTACATCACCTGGCCTGGATGACGAGAAACACTACATCACCTGGCCTGGATGACGAGAAACACTACATCACCTGGCCTGGATGACGAGAAACACTACATCACTACATCATAGTTATTTATTTTAGTTGAGTAAATTTTCTCGGGATATGAAGGATAAAAATGGTGTGTGTGTGTGTGTGTGTGTGTGTGTGTGTGTGTGTGTGTGTGTGTGTGTGTGTGTGTGTGTGTTTGTGTGTGTGTGTGTGTGTGTGTGTGTGTGTGTGTGTGTGTGTGTGTGTGTGTGTTATAATCTTAAAGCGTTCACGTATATGTAAAAGCTTGTAAACCCGGACCATTACGCTTTATAAACTCTCACCATCACCCGACCACATCACCATTAAAACTCACCATCACCTCTTCTCTTATATCTCACCATCATTCCTTTTAGCTATCTTTTTTATCATTACTTCTTCATTCATACTTCAGTGGTGCACCAGTAACCCTTCACCAGCATCGGTCCTCTAGTGAATAGTTCCTCCAGTCACCTCACCATCATTTCACCATAATATCACTATTCTCATCGTTACCTCACTGTGGCCTTCCCAAGAACTTCACCATCTCTTTTACTATCACCATCACCTCACCATTACTTCACCATAACACCAGGGTCCGTTGCTACCCACACGATGACGTCACCATCTGCAACGAGGACAATTTTTCTACTCCATGTCCGGTGCTTCTGGCTCGTGTGAGTAACCATAGACAGCGGTGGTGAGAGTGCACTTGGTAGGCCTCTCCATTGTGGGTGAGAGTATGAAAGGCAGACACTCATAATATTTAAAGTGTTTACCATGGAAGCTGTGACCCGCCCCTAGTTCGCCAGGCCACCGCCAGGGGGACATTGATCAACATTCCAGAAGTTGTATTTATGTTACTTGTGGTATTTTTGCAGTTTTTCTTCAATAATTGATTTATTTTCGCAGTTCTTAACGTGATTTTAAACTCAAATAGCAGAGTTACCGTGGCGCTGTTGTTTATAACTGTTTGGTATTCTTTTGTATGTGTTTTGGTACAGGTTCTTGCAAAATTTCTTCATGATTCACGACACTCATACACACGACAGTCAAACACGCACACACAAGTGTATCTTGAGTTAGTAGCCAAGATTGGCTGTAAAAGGGCCACACACAGCTTCAATACAATTGTAACTCTGCTATTGGAGTATAAATTCATACAAATCCTGAGAAAACTACGAAAATATATGAATTATTAAAGAAAAACAACAAAACCACCTTCACAAAAGCCGACAGTAGACCCCTGGCGGTGGCCTGACGAACTACGTCTAGCACCGCCGGGACCAGTTCGAGGCTGGGCCCAGCCAGTTGCTTTTTTTTTTAATGGGAATTAGCCCACCCGGGCACAGATCAAACGACCCACAACGGGGCCTGGGGGGGAGGGGGGGTGCGAAAAAGGAACAGAAATAAATTTAAAATATAGAAGAAAAAGGTTATACTGTGTTAATGTACACCAGGAGGAGGGTTTCTGTTTACTGGGGTTGGCGTCTCTTGGTGCCGCAGTAGGTGATTGGTGCTTTGGTAGAGTTAGTTTGTCTAACTGTCTCTGTCCGTCTGTCTCTCAGTCTCTGTCTGTCTTTGTATCTGTGTTTGTCTGTCCGTCAGTCTGTCTCTGTCTGCCAGTCTATTTTTACAATGTCTGTCACTGTCTGTCTGTGTCTGTGTTTGTCTCGTTCTGTCTCAGCCTCTCTGTCTCAGCCTCTCTGTCTTTCCACTGTGTCGGTCTCTGGCTGTCTGTTCTGTCTCTCTGTCTGTCTGTCTGTTTTTTGTTGAAAGGAGTTGTTGAGTTAGGTTGTTTTTATTGAGAGGGTTGTCGCTGAGGTTGGGTATAGAGAATTGTAAGTATTTCTGTGCGGCTTTGTCTGGGGGGGAGGGGGGGTGTTGCTGTGTTTGGAGGTTGGTTGGTATTTTATTTTATTGTATTTATTTATTATTTTATTTTATTTTTTATTTTTTTATTTATTAATTTATTTATTTATTTTTGTTTTGTTAATTATTTATTTATTTTTTGTTGGGGGGCGGGGGGGGGCGGTGGTCGGGTATGTTGATTTATAGGATAGGATTCCTTAGGGAGGATTTGTAGACAGACAGACAAACAGAGACAGTTAGAAAAACAGACAGACGGACGGACACAGACAGACAGACATTAAACAGACAGACACACAGAAACAGACAGAAACCGTCAGACAAACGGACAAACACACCGAAAGACACAGACAGAAAAAGACATACAGACAGACAAACAGACGAGCGGAGACTTGTAGGAATCTCTCTGTCTGTCTGTTGGTCTCTGTCATGTCTGTCTGTGTCTCTGCCTGTGTGTGTTTCAGTCTATGTCTGTCTTTATATCTCAATCTCTGTCTGTGTGTCTCTGTGTCCGTTTCTTTCTGTCTGCCTGTCTGTCTGTTTGTCGCAGACACAAGCAGACAACTGACAGACAGACAGACGGAGAAATAGAGGGACAGACAGAAACAGAGACGGCGACATAGACTAACATATAGACGAAAGAGACAGACAGACAGAAAAACAGAGGCAGAAAATCAGAAAGACAGACAGATCGATATTGTGAGACAGACTGGCAGAAACAGTCAGACACAGAGACACAGATAGATGGGGGATGGGGGGATTCCACACCCTTCCCAGTCGGTGGGTCCTGATACCTTCCGTTGCCAACTACCGGATGGTGCCATTCTCCACCTCCCAGGATGGGTGTGGATGGGGGATGGGGGGATTCCACACCCTTCCCAGTCGGAGGGTCCTGATACCTTCCGTTGCCAACTACCGGATGGTGCCATTCTCCACCTCCCAGGATGGGTGTGGATGGGGGGATTCCACACACTTCCCAGTCGGTGGGTCCTGATGCCTTCCGTTGCCAACTACCGGATGGTGCCATTCTCCACCTCCCAGGATGGGTGTGGATGGGGGATGGGGGATTCCACACCCTTCCCAGTCGGTGGGTCCTGATGCCTTCCGTTGCCAACTACCGGATGGTGCCATTCTCCACCTCCCAGGATGGGTGTGGATGGGGGATGGGGGATTCCACACCCTTCCCAGTCGGTGGGTCCTGATGCCTTCCGTTGCCAACTACCGGATGGTGCCATTCTCCACCTCCCAGGATGGGTGTGGATGGGGGATGGGGGGATTCCACACTAGGGTGTGTCAATTTTGTCAACATGTTAAAAATCAAATTTGGTAGTCAAAATATTGTGCCTCTTTATGTCTAAACTTGAGATTAGCAAACAAAAATGAATTGAAATAACCCTCACCTACATCAATTATACCTTAAAGTTTCAAATATCAGTATTTCAACAAATTAATGAGACTTGATTAGAATTATTCACTTGATATTAACTAATCTCATGTAAGCATATGGATTATGGAGTATTTTATGGTTCTATAGCTTGTGTACAATATGCATGTCAGAACATGAACATGAACAGGCTCTCCGTGTGGGACAGTTTAATTCTTGTTTTGACTTGTACCAAGCGTGAGGATAAGGCGCCCGGCTCACTCTCCTTCTAGATATCATAGACGGTGGTTTGCTCTCATTGCACTTGCACCTACTCTACCAGACGAATTCTACATTTTAATTATTGTAAGTAGGGCATATTGATTGTCGCAGTTACTTATATCATTGTATAAAACATTATGTTCTAAGAAATTATTATGTTATTTCTGTTACAGCATTTTTGATAAACAAATTGATATTTTTTGAAACAACAATTGAATTATGAAACATTGAAATATTTTTCTATTTGTCAGATAGTGTGAAGATGTCAAAATTGAAGACAAGAAGTCAGTTGTCAACCCACTTGAGCCTGCTAGTTGGTAAAGGGAAGGAGCTTCCTGTATCAGAACTTCCAACAGTGAGAGACATGCTAAGATTAGGGTTACTCCTTCGAGAAAAAAATGCAAAGGACAGAAGGAACTATACAGATAAAGAACTCATAAATGACATGATAGTCCCTCTTCTGCATCAATGGACAAAAGCTAATGCACTATTCAAACCACCTGTGATTAATCAGTGTCGAACTATTGAGCTAAAACTAACGAAATTATGGCACAAAGCAGTTGAAACATCACTTGGTAAAGGAAACTTGGCCAGGAAAAATGAATTTCTGCACACACTTGATACTCTGTTTGACATTTTGACCTGCAAGTGCTCCATACAATTATGTTCTGAATCCAACTGTTCTCACTCAGGTAAGAGAGAAAATAATTCCCACATTGTTTGTGGTTGTCCTCATGAAAAGAAGATCCCTGTTTTAGAGCTTGAATTTATAAAGGCACAGAGGACAAAGGCAGAAGGCCAAGGAAGTATGCAAATGGGTTCAATAGATTATTCAGAAACAAAGAAGCAGATTGCTAATGCCAAGAAGAGAGAACAAATCCGAGAGAGGGAACAAAAGAAGAAAATGAAGAGTGAAGAAGTCATCCAAAGAGAGGAAGAGCTGTGTCAAGATGTTTATCACTTCTTTGATAGTTCTTCTGATGAACAGGAAGCAACATCAGATGATAGTTCCAAAGAGCCATCTGAACCTTTACCAAAGAAAATGAAATACAACACAAGAAATATTTCAAACATTGCTTTAGCTAGTATTCGCCACCATGCTGGACTTCGTGAGGCTGCAGATATTGCAACTGCCGCTTGGATAGATGCAGGCCTCATCAGCCGAGAGGATGTATCTTTGGTGATAGATCATAATAAAATTAGAAGAGCACAAGAAAAAATAATGAAGGAAATATCTGATCAGCATGAAAAAGATTTAAGCGAGGGAGGGCTCTCCTGTCTTTTGTTTGATGGAAGAATAGATGACACAAAAGTTTTGCTAGAAGTAGAGGGAGTGAACAGAAAGTTTCCAGGTCTCATCAAAGAAGAACACTACTCTGTCTGATCTGAGCCTGGTGGTCGGTTTTTGTTTCACTTTGCTCCCGAAACTGAAGTAGAAGGGAAGAAACATGCAGAGGTCATTGCTGATCATATTTTATGCTGGGTTCAGGAGAGAGGACTTGGCAGTTCACTGCAGGCTGTTGGTGGAGATTCAACTGCAGTGAACACCGGATGGCAGGGGGGTGTAATGACGCATTTAGAGAAAAAACTAGGAAGAAGACTTGTTTGGATTGTATGTGATTTACATACAGGCGAGCTACCTCTTCGTCATCTCATCCAGGAACTTGATGGTCCTACAAAGAGCAACAACAAGTGGTCAGGTCCCCTTGGCATCATGCTGGATGAAGCAACCCAACTAGAAATAAATACAACCTTTCCAAAGGTCGAAGTTGGCCCTCCCCTTCCGGCGTTGTCTGAAGGAGTCATCAAAGATCTCAGCACAGATCAATCCTATGCTTATCGTATTGCCCAAGCAATAAGATCAGGAGAAGTGCCTCAGTCATTAGCTCTCTTGGAGATTGGACCTGTCAGTCACAGCCGTTGGTTAACTACAGCTCTTCGTTTCTGCAGGATTTGGATTTCCAAACACGAATTGAAGGGCAAAGTGCTGAAGAATTTGAGGTTAATTGTTGAATTTATTATTGGAGTTTATCTTCCCCAGTGGTTTAGTGTGAAACTTAATCCTATGTGGGTGGATGGGCCAAATCACCTTTTGTTTCAATTGCAGCTAGTAAGAACACAGAGGAAGGTAGTGAGGGACATCGTGTTACCTGTGGCAAGAAGGTCCGCTTGGTATGCTCGATCAGAAGCAGTTTTGCAAGCAATGCTTTGCAGTCAATGTACCAATCTCCGAACTGAGGCTGTAGAAGTCATTCTAAAGATTAGAGGAACGCTAATAGATGACGACCAGTTGGGAGACTGTTCGTTTCATTCAAGAAAAG
>NW_024740534.1:0-13109 GCF_018991925.1 Homarus americanus | reverse complement strand
CTTTGTTATATTTCACACACAGCCTGTTCAACGAGCTTATGGCGCCGTGAACAGGCTTTGTGTGAAATATAACAAAGTCTAGGACTGCTTTTAGTATCCTGGTGGTCCAGCGGTTAGCGTTCCCCGGTCACAGTCATAGGCTTGTGTGCCGTGGGTTCGAATCCTGGCGGGTTGAGGTGTTGATTGTATGTAGAAGTCCGCGTGCTTTATTGGGCTAATGAAATATATATGGATCCTCGTGTTTCGAAGCCGGATTTGGTATAAACGTTACTCTGACCACCTAAGTGATACGGGTAGTCCACATTAGAGGTTCACGGCGCCATAAGCTCGTTGAACAGGCTTTGTGTGAAATATAACAAAGTCTAGGACTGCTTTTAGTATCCTGGTGGTCCAGCGGTTAGCGTTCCCCGGTCACAGTCATAGGCTTGTGTGCCGTGGGTTCGAATCCTGGCTGGTTGAGGTGTTGATTGTATGTAGAAGTCCGCGTGCTTTATTGAGCTAATGAAATATATATATATATATATATATATATATATATTATTATTATTATTATTTTTCTGTAATATTGATTATCGTATAAAATAGAAAAAAATTATGATATTGTGAAATGATAAGGGCGCAGCATTTTTCGCCAGACGAGTTTGTTTATATGACGGTGACGGTGTATTGCAACAGTTTTCTTTAATATTTTTTACAGTAAGTGCTTGTGCAAAATTTCTAATGTGACAATACGTGAACATAACTCTAAAGAATATTATGAAATATCAATAAAAGATTGAAAAGACGTAAAAAAAAAACTAAGAAAGGAGCGAACAAAAAATTTACATGTTTATGACATCTTTATACACAACGACCTTTTGAGCAGCTAATCATAATAATTTTATATTAAAATTTACCTTCTCTAATAATTACTGTGACTATGTGTGTGTGTGCGTGTGTGGGATTTTTGTTTACAAACATCTGAATGTGAAGCCATGATGTCATTAGGTTCCGACGTCACCACGATATGACGTCACTCGGAAGGCCCTCGGTAAGTACACAAGCAGTATTTTTTAATAGCTAGCAACTATTAAGCTTACTTTATGTCACTTTACTGTAATTTAATGATATGTATGACCTTTCTATTTACATAAGTAAGAATTATTTCATTAAGGGAACTGCTGACTGGGGTTATTTTCTTTGTTTTCTCATTACATAGTTCCATCTTTTTTTTTATTAACTCCACCAAAATGATAATAATTACCACACTAGTTGACAATTAAGAGGAGGAGGACCGAGCGTGTTGAGGCAAGGAGCACGACAAATCTCTGACCCTGAGGAAACTTGACCACTTGTGATGTTTAACAGACAGACAGACAGACAGACAGACAGACCGACAGACCGACAGACAGACAGACCGACAGACAGACAGACAGACAGGCCAACAGACAGACCGACAGACAGACCTACAGACAGACCGACAGACAGACAGACAGACAGACAGATAGAAATAAAAAAGGAAATGAACAAGAGACAAAGGGAAAGTGTGTAAAAGGCAGAAACAAAAATAAAGAAAAGAGAGAGGGGGAGAAAGGGGAGGTAGAAAGGGAAAGAAAATAAAGATTTCCAATAGTAATAGTTAAAATGTGTGTGTGTGTGTGTGTGTGTGTGTGTGTGTGTGTGTGTGTGTGTGTGTGTGTAAAAGCTCACATGTATGTGTACTCACGTATCTGTGCTTGGTCGTGGTTGGTTATACATGTACATATATAAATAGTTGAGTGCGTTCGTGTTCGCGTCTGTGTATAGGTTTATATGTGTGTGCTTGCGTGTGTGCGTGTGTGTGTGCGTGTTCGTTGGTCGCTGTACACATCCTCCAAATATGCAAATTAAGAGAATCAATACCGCCTGGAGACAACGATGGGAGGCGGGAACTATCTTCAACACAACAATACTCCACAACTTGGCACCGCACGAAGCTGTTGTATCTCCGTCGGGAAGCGTTTCAGTGGGAGGTTTCCGGCAGGCTGGCAGGTAGGGAGAGAGGTAGGAAGGTTAAGGGGAGAGATGGAGGGAAGGAGGCATGTAAGGAGGGAAGGCATGTAAACAGATAGTAAAGGAGGTAGGTAGGTAGGGAGGCTGGCCAGTAGGAAGGGAAGTGGATGGGGAAGAAATAAGGGAGGGAAGAAGAAGAGCTCAGGAAAGGAGGAAAGAAAGGAGAGGGGGGAAAGAGAGGAAGGAAAATTAAATCAACATTCAAACAGACAGGCATGCAAACAAAGCACGGGGGAGGGGGGGGGGTGTCGCCAAGCGGACAGAGACCTCGAGACGTCCCTGCAATTGCAATATCACCTTACAACAGCGACGGAATACGTAGGTTGGCTGCAATTGTATGTCCTCCCATCCAACTTGGCTGCTAGCGAGACAAGGCTTCCTGGAACAGTGCGCAGCATGGACATGAAGCCTTCAGGGTCATTGAAAGTCATGGGATATGTCATGAACAAACCAGTGTCGTCTCACCTACCTTGGGAGACGAGAGTGTGTGTGTGTGTGTGTGTGTGTGTGTGTGTGTGTGTGTGTGTGTGTGTGTGTGTGTGTGTGTGTGTGTGTGTGTGTGTGTGTGTGTGTGTGTGTGTGTGTGTGTGTGTGTGTGTGTGTGTGTGTGTGTGTGTGTGTGTGTGTGTGTGTGTGTGTCTGTGTGTGTGTGTCTGTGTGTGTGTGTGTGTGTCAGTGAGAGATGAAATGGTGGCCTCATTACATATAGTGTAGTAAATGTCACATGTGAGTCAATCGTCCCATTTTCCATAAATAATTCAACACCGACTCTTGGTAATAACTTAATGGTAGAGAAAGTGAACCGCGGGCCTATGTAATCGTAAATTATCTAACAAGGGAACGTTTTACCACACGAGAGTAAAGGAGAAAGTACAGTGGGCACGCCTGACTGACTACACCACGTAGCCTGTAGAAACTTTGAGAACTTACCATTGCGAGAGTAGAGGAAGAGTTTGGCAGTCACGAATAACAAAAACGTGATGAAAGGCAAAAATGTAAAATTTGAATAAAATGAAGAAGCAAACGAAAAATTATAAGCGAAATGTTTCTTCGATTGTTAAAAAGCTCTGAGTAATAAATGAAGACGAAGAATATACTGTAAATCTCAGATTGTTTCAAATTAATTTCAAACGTGAAAATGTGATTCTGCAGCAATTGAAGTGACCAGAGACAGAGTTGGTGCAGAGCTGTCGCTAGGGGCTGAGGTTTTACGATTTTGAGGAACGAATTGAGAGAATATATGAAGATATTACAGAGATATATGTGTTAGAGAGACATGTAAATAGATCTCAGAATAGAATAATATAGAAAAATATAGAAAGCGATAAAGGGATAAAGTTGAACAGATAGCCAAACCGCAAATCTCCTGCAAACATTAAAAAAAAGTTGATCACAATCCCCTATATTCAATTTCTCGAAACCACAAGAGTTGAAAGCCAAGTCGCGGACCCACAAAGGATGCTGACATGGCTGACCTGATAGCAAGAGAGAGAGAGAGAAAGTAATTTTCGCCGCTCGGTGTCACATCTAAGAGTTGACTCTCTCGACTTGTCTCCGCCCTTACCCCTCAAACTTCTCCCAACTTCTGCTTGCCTGCACGATAATTCCTGCTACTTCCCCTACCACCACCACCATCCATCCCTCTCTTCTCCCCCTCCCCCACTCCCTCCCGTACTTCCTCTTCGCCAACCTCAAGGACCCTCACCACCGCCGCCAACCAACTTTGAGACAATTACAGTGAAGGGGGGAGCAATGGCTTGTGAGTACTAGTCCGGCTTGTTTGACTCTGTGTATGTGTGTGTGTGTGTGTGTGTGGCGGGGTGAGGGGTAAGGTACTTGGGCAGAGAACCACATCACCCCCCCAGCCGTCGTCTTATTTGTGTCTTGTGGATTATTACGATGTTAAGCGTAAGGGAGGTAAAAGCGGAACAATGATTACCCGAAGATTCTGAGACTTCAAGATTGCGGGTTATTTAAGTTTTAATTGGTGTGGAATTACCACTGAGGAAAGTTGAGTCGGCGGTGTTTTTTATATTTATTTTTATTGAATTATAATCGGTACTGAGAAAGAAATACTTGGCTTCTTGTTTGCCTCCGTGACGAAAGAGAGAGAGAGAGAGAGAGAGAGAGAGAGAGAGAGAGAGAGAGAGAGAGTAAAAACTTCGTGATTCGTTATGGATATGTACAAAGTAACTCTATATATCCTTTAGGAGAGAAAAAAAAACACTACCTCCCTTGTGAGATATCTCTCATTCTCTCCTGGGTGTGGAAAGGACACACCCCTATCTCTCCTTCTCTTGTACATATTAGAGTTTATACATCTCTGACCTGCTAGTTAATTCTCTGGATAATAAACACACGGGAACTTTTCTTATGGGTGAAATTTAGAGCAGTCTGCTAAACCTTCACAGAAAAAACACGTTCTTGTCTGACTCTAGGGAGACACATTTTGAGGAGTCTGCACTGAGCTGAGTAACGCCACCTCAAAAATGTTCATCTTGGCTTTCTCTTCTAATTTTTCTTCCTCTTTCTCCTTCTTTCTCTCACCTACTCTTAAATTGGGTTGGATGACTGTGTGTGTGTGTGTGTGTGTGTGTGTGTGTGTGTGTGTGTGAATTTCAGTCTCAACCAACTTCTGTCACTTTCTACATCCTTCTGTCACTTCTCTCCCTTACCTTCTCTTCTTCTTTTTTCTCTTAGTTAACCCAAACAAAGAAAAAGAAAAACGTTGTCCTCTGTAGTAAGAGAAAACAAATTTCCTTCAGAATGTAAATTAATTTCGGAGAAAGATGTGTAAATCTTATACTCTTCGATGTATTAGTAACCATCAACATTAAAAACATAAATTCAGACTTTTTTTCATATATCAAGTACAACCTCACAAAAGACGTTCTTTTTTTATTACACATATATATTAATGCTAATTCAAATAACTGTATTGATTTTAATTACTCTTTTATCTTTCATAGCTATTAAAAGTTATTGGACTTGTTAAAACTTCATACAACTACAAAGGACAAAAAATTACGGCTGTTATTGGATTTCAGGCTCTAGGGAGAGGCATTACAAAGTATTGTTGAGGTTCTTTTACAAGGCCGTATATCCAGCCCGCCTAGAGCAGTTTTGGGGTCTCAGTGGGATTGGCTCGAGGTCTGTGACTTGTGTAAGTTTCGGCTCACTATGCCGGGGTCAAGGCGTGTTTTCTCGTCTGTGTGATGGCCACTTCTGACTCTTTATCATCTCTCCAGTAGATGGCATCTCCTGAATCCCACCCCTGCCTCTGTTGGATTTCGAATTTTATGAACAAGTGGAGTTATCAGGGATGTCATTGTGAAAGGAATTAACTCATCGTCATCAAGGGGTTAATTCATCGTCCTCAACGGGTTAAATCATTATCATTATGGGATAAGATCATCGTCCGTGAGGGGTTTAACATAATCCCCGAGGAATAAATCATCGTCGTCGAGAGGTTAAATCATCCTACATCAGGAATTACGGAATGTTCTTTTTTTACTTATGAACAAAAGCTGAACAAAATCTTCAACGTCACGACAACAAAGAGTTTGTAGGAACAGCTTTACATCAACACACTCAGGCGAGGAAGCAAAGTAAATAAGTCAATAAACAGGTGAATAGATTTCCATGCAGAGAAATCCTCGACACACAGGGATAAAGGAGAGATAGAAGGGGAAGAAAGAAAGAAGTGAGAGTGGAGAAATGGGAAAGGAAAATAAAAGGAGAAGGGGAAAGAGAGAGTGAGAGGTGGGAGAACAGAGAGAGACAGGTAGCAAGAAGAGAGAGAGAGAGAGAGAGGTATGTCTGGTAAGTTGAAGGAGACATTAGCGTGTACTGTACATTATTAAGGCGAGTGTTATTGTGGTGATTTGGTGTCTCTGGTGGTCGAGCTGCTGGTGCCTTTCCTTAGTGAAGTTTTTGCGTGTGTCTTTCTCTCTTTATTACTTTGAGTATCTCTCTCCTTCTATGGTTGTTTTTTTCTGTTTGTCTCTACGTTTGTTAGACTGTTTTCTTCTCTATCTCTCTCTCAGCACACACACACACACCTCTTCTGTCACTACATCCCCACCTCCTCATTCGGTTTCCATTCTTTGACAGTCATTTCTAATCCAATAGCATCAGTGAGTGGCTGTAGGAAAGACGCTCCTCAAGTACGCATAAATGGATTAAATTTAATTTATACCTAAAATTTTCTACAAGAGAATCCCACCGAAGACATTCACTACCTCACAACACATTCGTTATTCTATTCCGAAATAAAAGAAAATGTGATTAACTTAGGCGGCGCTATGATGTACTTCACTACAGTTTTATTATCTGTAAGAAAAACCCCTTGTTATAGTAATAAGAGGTGTAATGTGTGAATTTGTGTAGCGATGTGTTCTTTTTTCGTTCTCCTCAACGATGAAGGAGTCGTCTTCTCTGCCTGTCTGTCTGTTTGTGCGTCTGTTCCTACACTATGGATGATATCTTGTGGCTTATGGCGTATATTTTTTTTGGGGGGGGGGGCGGGGGTGATAATTTTCTACCTTGTGGATGCCATTCTCTATACACCTGCTATTTTTTCTTTATTGTTTTCTTATTTTTTACTCTATTGTTCAAATTGTATTTTTTCCCCAACTGCTAACACATTAAATCTTACCTTTCTAATACACCACTTCCTCCATTCCGTATGCATTCAGACTAACATCGATTCTTCTTTTCAGCATTAATTTTTGCTTTTCTCTGACCATACATTCTCCCAAACTCTATCACTGATATTTGTGTTGCTTGCTCCGAATCTCCCACTAGCACAGTGTCATCTGTAAACAGAAGATGACTCACCTCCCATTGCCTTCCCATTTCATTATTTACCCAACTTGCACCCTCTGTCCATTACTCTAACTTTCCCCTCTCCTACTATCCCGTCCATGAAAGTATTGAGCAACTATGGCGACGTTACAAATCACAGATAAACTCCAAAAGATATAGTACTTCACTTTCCCTGTACACATATGAACTGATTGCATCAAGTTTCCAGATATTTTCAATACCTTCCACATCGCTTTTCTACCTACTATTATTATTATTATTATTATTATTATTATTATTATTATTATTATTATTATTATTATTATTATTATTATTAACACAGCAAATAGGTGTTGTTTCCTGTTGTTAAATCACAGCCTCGCCTTTGCTGAGTTTCGTAAAATCGGTTCAGTGGTTTTATAGATATTTGTTTCAGACACACACATACACATTAAGGAGGCAATTACAATGCCTCCTTTCTCTCTTGGGACTGAAATACTAACCAGGAAGAAATTTCCCCAGACGCCAAAGGTAATCTGTTAGAGTGAGTTTGATGCTTTCAGAGGAAGACATCTCCTGCTATAAAGCATCATCTGATCTGTTTAGCATGACTGAGACACCATAAATCAAGATTAACTTCATTTTGCACCTAAAACAGTCTTTTGATCTAGTACAAAAGCTAAGGTGAAATAGTAGGAGAGGACAATATAATTATTTCAGCTAATTCCACAGGTAATATTTTATGGTCATAGCTCGTAACATAAATCCAGAATTATAATTTGTTTCTGGATATTATCATTAACTTATCAATACTTCACTATAATTTAATTGAGACTTTATTGATTTTTTTATATATTTTTTTTTAACAAGGAACAGAATTATTGCTGTCTGGGAAAGGATATTGAGTTCATTACCCGTAACTTAGTGGTGTTTGTGTATGGTTATATATAGTCAATAATACATATGATGATGTTAAAAAGCTCCTAGAATGAACTACAGTATGTGAACCGCTGTTAAAACTTTGTCGTAATTCGTAATCGTGATCCTAAGTCTGACGAATGTTTGAAGGAAGGCCATGTGTATCACACCAGATTGGTATTTAAAAAACTTGTATTTTTTATAACCAGATGACCGACAACTGGGTGAGGTGTCACAGCCCAGTCGAGTATTTCACAAAAGCTCTTGGCTAAGTGAATGTTTCGCGTTGTTGTTCCATGAAAAACGTTCACTAGAAGCAACACTCGTCTCTAGTGCAGCACAAATTTAACTCCAACACAAAAGTTTCAGGCAAAAAAATAAAAACAAAAGGAAAATGACGCAAGGAGAGTATAAGCATTTAGAAACCCTCGAATGTTTTTAGTTTTTCCTGGGCTGCGGGAACATAGGAGAGTTTTAAGCATCTAATTTGCATAATGCATGAGTTTTAGTAATAAATAATGACAGCGAGAGCACACCAGGCTTTACGGAGAGCCTGACCTGGGTCTGTTATACGAGGTGTGGGCTCTCCTGGGGGGGGCGGGGTGTTCGTCCTCATGCTAGACTTAGTAAAACATGTGATTATTTGTAGTTTCCGGGTTACTGTTACACTGTGTGGGTAACCATGAGCCCCTGCGATATGGTGTAACGTCATCAATATTTATCTCCTCTTGAAGGTAACAGACATGTCATTATTGTGGATTTCTTCCTGTTTTCCTCTTCATTCTTTCATTTTTTCTTTCATTCTTCTTGGAGATAATTCACAAACCATCGCCACTTCATCAATCTTGAGCTAATTAATTTGAAGTTTGAAATTTAATTAATCTTAATTTCTCTTTTTTTTTAATGTTATACAGCAAAAAGTTAAATTCACTAAATTACATATGTATTTAAGTTACTCTGTTTATCCATATTTAGACCAATCATGTTGTAAGTTGTTACGATAGACCACCTTTACTATTTTTTTCCATTTTACAAGGGTCAAAGGTCACCGACGAATCATCTGAGTCTGAATGGAGACAATATCATGACGTCTTCAATTCCCACATATGTTACTATATATCTGAGAAACACACACACACACACACACACACACACACACACACACACACACACACACACACACACACACACACACACACACACACACACACACACACACACACACACACACACACACACACACACACACACACACACACACACACACACACACACACACACACACACACACACACACACACACACACACACACACACACACACACACACACACACACACACACACACACACACACACACACACACACACACACACACACACACACACACACACACACACACACACACACACACACACACACACACACACACACACACACCTTATATATCGCGTTCATTCTGGTTTATCCTTGATTTATCTACACTATCTTTACTTTTCTGTTTTCACTAATTTTCTTATTTTTGTAATAATCTATGGAGACAATATGACGATACAAACAAAATATACTCACATAGTATCAGTGTGTGTGTGTGTGTGTGTGTGTGTGTGTGTGTGTGTGTGTGTGTGTGTGACAGGAAGGAGAGATAACTTTATTTTTATTATACACGAGAGGACTAAAAAATGTATATCTCACTCGACAGTTGTAGCAAAATGGTCTCATAAACACATACCATTTGAGGGGACAAGCTGAATCCCAGACAAACCGAGAGCCGGATCTGAGGTTTTATAATTAAGCTCTTTTTTTTATTTTTTTTAGATTAGTTTAGGTTAGATTAGGTTAGGTTAGATTAGGTTTAGGTTAGGTTACGTTAGGGGTAGGTGGGTTAGGTTAGGTTAGCTGAGAATGGGTTCCTGCTCCTGTTTATTTGCTCACCTAACCTGTCCTCTAACATAGCCTTTACTGCCCAACTTAACTTTGCCAACATCATCGTCGCCGCATTACGATTTTATAAGCTTGATTGGGCTAGCTGTGATTGCCTTTGGGCATGGTGTCCCGGTAGTCATCAAGCAAATTTGAAACCGGATGTTCTGCTTATCGCCAATCACCTTTTATAGAGTTGGAACTTGACGTTACAAGTAGGACTTCCAAGCGACCTGAAAAAGGCAAGATTCTTATTCCCTTACATTACCCTAACATACTCGTTAACATACCCCTAACATAAGGAACACTACCGTCTAACATAAACTACTCTACCTCTAACATAACCTAACCTAACGTACACTACCGTCTAACATAACTTAATCTACCTCTAACATAACCTAACCTACCCTCTAACATAGCTTACCCCGGCCTAACATACTGTATAACCAACCTTCATCAGGCCGAACTCACACACACACACACACACACACACCTCTAATACGATAAATCGACCCTGGAATCTTGCCGGAGACCAGTTATATGCTTTAGTGGTCTTCGGCGATAGCAAGAGAGAGTCACCCACTGGAGTTGGCTGGTACTAAGCCTCTTTATCTTCACAGTATCTAATATTCTGGCATCCTTATCGCGTGTCTTTTAAAAGCTCTCGGAACATTCCTACACTCCCAACTTTTACCAGCCAGTGAAAGTCTGTACGTTTTTCACTTTTACAGCTGTTATAAGTTCTGTAAACTCTGGTAGGTTCATGTAACTATTCTCATTTTCGTTGGACGCATAGGAAAAACGAGTTGATTGTTAAGCACACTTGGTGATGTTTGTTAATAATAATAATAATAATAATTAACGGTTTATTGAAAAAGTTCTGCAGCCCGAAGGCTGAAAATATACAATGGGCATAAATGACTTATTACATACATTGGTGGTTTAACAAAAGCCTTCATTAGAGAAAGGTGAAGGAACATACAGTGAACATACAGATTAATGTAGGTGTTGAACAGCAAACACGTAGTGTAGTAACTCCCTCCCAGATGGTGTTAGGAGGGACCTCACGTGGTGTAGTAGTTCCCTCACAGATGGTGTTATGAGGGGCCTCACGTGGTGTAGTAATTCCCTCACAGATGGTGTTATGAGGGGCCTCACGTGGTGTAGTAATTCCCTCACAGATGGTGTTATGCGGGGCCTACGTGGTGTAGTAATTCCCTCACAGATAGTGTTGTGCGGGGCCTCACGTGGTGTAGTAATTCCCTCACAGATGGTGTTATGAGGGGCCTCACGTGGTGTAGGAATTCCCTCACAGATGGTGTTAAGAGGGGCCTCACGTGGTGTGTAATTCCCTCACAGATGGTGTTATGAGGGGCCTCACGTGGTGTAGTAATTCCCTCACAGATGGTGTTATGAGGGGCCTCACGTGGTGTAGTAATTCCCTCACAGATGGTGTTATGAGGGACCTCACGTGGTGTAGTAGTTCCCTCACAGACGGTGTTCTATGAGTGAGGTGTGGTCCCAGGCCTTCCTATCGTAGACGGATTAACACATCGCTGGTTGTTGGGTCGGGCCGGGCCGTTATCACTGGGTACCTGGGACCTCACTGTGTGAAGGTCAACTTGGGTACCACTGTTACTGTTGAGTTGTTCTCACTGACTTAAGCACTGTTCACCACTGTTCACCTCTGTTTAACACTGGTTAAACTTTAACACTGGTGTGTGTGTGTGAGTGTGATTGTGTGTGTGTGTGTGTAGGAAGGAAAAATACGTTGTCATATAACTACTGTTGTTTCTATTCCAAACTCCCCTACCGCTACCACAACTGTTGTTATTTCTCTTACCACTTAATATTTTAGAGGTTTTGTTTTACAACTCCCACTACTTTTATCACCATCGTTATTGTTATGACTGTTGCTATTATTTTACTAATGTTTTGGGGGTGCGGCGACCCAGTGGATATATCTCGTCTCTCTCTTTTAACATAGCAAAGTGGTTTTATTAATATAGCACCAGTCTTATCTCTTTTGCTACATATGATCAGCATACAAAGATGAAGATAATTTATTCCATCGGCCTTTCTCTTTATTTCCCAGCCAATTATATAGTTAGTTACCTGTCTTCTCTTTCTTTCGGATTACCTAATCAACAAATTTCATAAGTCCTTCTCTCTGGCAGAATAGAAAAAGGACAAATTTAATAACTCCTTTCTCTCTACCAACACCATCAAGACGCAAGAACGTAAGATTAAATCACTCCTCTCTTCTACCAGCATAGCAGAATGGCAGATTACATAGTTCCTTCCTCCCCGGGCCTGCTGAGCTGCCAACAACGGCCGGGACTGTACTTGCCAAGCCTCACGCAAGAATGTCATCCACGCCGGACGGGCACCGCCTCCACGTGACCAGTGACAGGGAGGCGACGGCTGAAAGGAGAGGGAAGATTACACGCGATACCGTCCACACTTACGAACGCCAAAGAGAGAGAGAGAGAGAGAGAGAGAGAGAGAGAGAGAGACATATACAAGTATATACACGATAGATAAGATATATTTATGTGTGTTCACCTTCACATATCGTTGCCTCCAGAAGAATATAGAAAGTTGTAGATACGTACATATAACCTTACTATAAATTTAACAAAGTAAAATCAGAATATATAATTTTATATAGTAACATTAATTTATGGCGTCATGATTTGTTGCAACATCATAAATATCCAGTTATTTCCATACTACCCAAAGCCATAAAAGCTTCATTAATATGTACATAATTTATGATAATGACGGAACAGTTGTGATAGACATACGACCCGAATCATTTTTATTTTCAGCTGCTCTCGCGGTCAGCCTTTCATCTCTGCTCACTACATCTTGCGTCACCCTCGTTGGTGCTCCAGCATCTTACCGTCTTCTTTAACGGCTTCCATTCCTTTCACCATTATATATGAATCGAGAGAGAGAGAGAGAGAGAGAGAGAGAGAGAGAGAGAGAGAGAGATTGGTTTTTCAATGAACCTCTCCTTAGGTCTTTGGCCTTTCAGTCACTTGATCTCCAATAAACATTCTGAGCAGCTCTCCAAATTTCCAGTAATCTTGCCTTCTCTTTCACTCCAACTGAGGATGGGAGAACGTATAAAGTTATGGTACAGTCTCAGAGCAATTTTTACTTCATATTGATAGCTTTATTGTGTTGCAGCTTACGTGAGGCAGGTAGGTACTTCCTCACGTCCCCAGATAGAGATATAGTTAAAGAAGGAACATGAATCTACCCCAGTATTTGTATGAAGACAGACTAAAAGGCGTGCGTGAATATGAAGATAACGCCAGGCGCTGTATAGCTCCATTGCTGGCGCTGTTTTTATGGCACGGGCCTTTGAAATCTTAATACCGGGTCTTCTATGCTCCTTAATGACTGTGTGTAGGGTAGGCACGT
>NW_024740533.1:0-14339 GCF_018991925.1 Homarus americanus | reverse complement strand
AACCCATATAAGGATGTAAAGTCCATTTCAACATAACTCTAGATTGCTAGGAAGACCGGAAGGTCAACATTCCGGAAGGAACGCTAAGTCTAGCAGTCTCGCTAAAGTTCGCCTGAAAAGACTGAACCCGCTACTGAGGACATCAATAAAATAAAGTTATGAAGAGAAAACTCAACTCTGGTCTTTATGCTGAGAGCAATTAGAAAACCGAGGGCGGAAGCCCAAAGGTTTTTTGTGAACGAACATAAGAGTAGGAAAGAGACGGTCATGGCATTCATACTAGCACGTGAATAATTGGGACAAAGAAAACTGTAAACAGTCTACATATATATGTATATATAAATAGATATATTCACATATTCTCTTTCAGTGAAGACGAGCCCGGGAGGGCGCAGCGACATTCACTGAATGACTTAAAGGCAAGGAATAATCACAACGATCTAAACAATTTCACAAAGAAGACGTGTTGTGGTCGCCATGATGCTGACCAGAGATCGTATAAGAAATTGTCCCAAATACAATAATTGAGAGACATAACAAAATAAAAGTCACTCTACTTCATCACTGTGCTAATAAGTACAAATTCCTTATATAAAATCCTCGTGGAGCTTCGCATTTCAGCAATTACAACACAAATTCGCGGAGCTCTCCTTCATGTGTATTTACAGCTGAATTGCCAGGCAAGAGATGAAGGTGGTAGTGTGTGCGATGGGGGGCGAAGGGCGGGGTTTCGACAATTGCAATTAAATGCCAGGTAACGACGTGCCCTCCTAATATTATTTATTAAGTAATTATTAGATGTTTTAATTGACTGAATGTTGGCCTGGCGAGTTATTGCTAGGCATTAACATACCTAGGTTAAAACTAGCATAAGCATTCTGGTTGAACAAAAGTAATGCAGTATATGCTGTACAGTATATATATTGCAAGTAACTATTTAATGTTAATATCGTCGCATTTGAGGATACATCATTTATCTTAGAATATGTACAAGATTCATTATTGTTATTACTGAATGTCTTATTTGATTAAGTTAATCTTTATACTGTATATGTAGAATGAACAACAATGCAAGTCATTAATAATATGTAGAATATTAAAACACACAAGAGGATAAAAGACAACATTGTTGTCAGTGTTAACACCCAATGTTTACGTGCGCACTCAAGGAAACTTAGTCATTTATCTTAAGAATATGTACAAAAGATTCATTATTGTTTATTACTGAATATGTATTCGATTGAATTTATGTTTATATATGTGAAATGAACAATGCAATTCATTAATAATACGTAGAATATTAAAACACACACGAGGAGAAAAGACGGCATTGTTTTCGTGAGTGACAATAGTTCTACATAAGAAACTGAAGAAAATAAGACCCTGGTTGTAGCTGTAATGAACTTAATTTAAAAAAAATGAATACCGGTATGTATGTTTTAAGTAATGCTATTTAATGTTAATAAATGGAACACTAGGAGTAGCTAACCACTAATGGTAAAGAAATAAGGCGAGACGATTGGGAAAGCCAACGTATGAACAATAAGTACATACATGTAAAAACATATCGTCATTTTTCAACATATGAATATGAAAGCAACACTTATTTACTGTTCATATATGTTTTAAATAATATTTACGAATGTAAAACTAAAATTCTATTCACCAATGGCGGTAAAGTCTAAAACATAAGGACAGCCAATGAATATTGTGCGAGTTTTCACTCAGATGACGAAGTCATCAGGTTCAACTCTGGCTGAAGCTGTATCTTTCCATAAAGCTGTTGCTGAAACTGTTACTGAACCTGAAGTTGATGTTAAAGCTGCTTATGATGCTGAATTTGATGGTGTAACTGAAATTGATGGTTTAGGCCTTTGAATAATAAAGCTCTCGAAAGAACCTTGCACAGCTGCTTTCTTTTCTCATTACAGTACACATCTTTATGTAGAGGTCATTTGCATTTATTTAAATTTTAATGCTTTGTTCTGTTAATGGATCCACTTCAGAAAATATGTTCATTGCTTGCTCCATATAATATCTACAGACCTCTCACCTTTTTCATATCGTTTTAACACATCTAATTTCTCGGCTAAGCTTATACACTTTCTATTAGCTTTTGAAACAACACTACCGTCACTTGTTCTCTTGCTCATGTTGAATAGGGATGCAAAAATGCTGTAAGAAACCTGTGAAAGTTTTTCTCCAGTTCCTGTTCCAGATGCGTGAAAACAAAAGGCCCGCCCAGCTCCGACTGTTGTTTTCCACTCATTAGCAAGGCAGCTTCTTTGTGCAAGGCGCTCTTCATTTTTTTACAGTAATTTTTTTTTTATAATCATATCGGGATTTAGTTATTATTTACAACTCTCCCCACGACTTACTCACGAGGTTAGGGACTCAAATCCAGGTTGTGATCCAAAATGGTAATGGCTCAGCAGGTAGTAGGTAGTAGGCAGCTATCAAACAGGGAGGTACTACCGCCTGGGAAGATATTGGAAGCATAATGTATTGTCTAATGTAGACCCTGCTGCCATATGGCATCACGAATATTTTGACAAAAGTCC
Source organism: Homarus americanus (assembly GCF_018991925.1). NCBI lineage: Eukaryota > Metazoa > Arthropoda > Malacostraca > Decapoda > Nephropidae > Homarus > Homarus americanus. The sequence continues at coordinate 11,778 of NW_024740533.1, read as the reverse complement.
CAGGTTGGTGATCTGTTTTTCTGCCCCATTTACACACAATTGCAGGGTCAGGATTGTTTCTCTTACTTTGACAACACAACATACTGTACATATAGCGTTTCTCTCTATTGATTTTTTTGTATTTCTTTATTATCATTATTACAGTGTTATTATTATTATTATTATTATTATTATTATTATTATTATTATTATTATTATTATTATTATTATTATTATTATTATTATTATTATTATTATTATTATTATTATTATTATTATTATTATTATTATTATTATTATTATTATTATTAATTTTGCCCCCAGGCTCCGATGTGGTCAGTGACCTGTGCGGGTGAACATACCATCAAAAAAAAAGTCGAAAATACTTAAATAATACATAGAAAATCTAAAATGGGTGTCTCTTTTTCTTCTCAGCACCACAAAACTCTCACTTTTAAGCTTGCCAGCCATTTTAAAGTGAATTACAAATGAAAATACGTACTGTAATTTGAAAAATTTTTGGTACGACTGAGGCAGGTCGTAAGTGCGAGTGGTCGTAAGTCGAGTACAGTGAGTTCTGCTATAATGCGTGTTTTGACAACGCGAATTGGCTCTAACGCGATTTATGAATAGAGGAACGATATTTGTATAACGCGAACGCTTGTTTGCTGTAACGTGATTTTTGCTTACTATTTCTCCAATTTTGTGATATTAACTGTGAATATGGTAAAGAAGAATATCTCCAAGAAGCGTTCTGGTGATCGCATTCCCGGTGATGATCGTAAAAGCAAGGCTATAACCCTTGAAGAGAAGCTCGATGTTATCTACCTCAAAATCACCCTTCTCCCCCATCAAGTTATATTCATATTTTTTCAAGGTAAAGTGTTACATTTACTGTATGATTTCATTATTAGATATGAATGTAACATTTATTTAGACTGTGCTATCCTTTGTGTTAGGCTAACTACTAAATTTTTTTCGATTTCGAGTAGTAATCTACACCTAACCCTATTTTCTCCATAAGCCCTGTTATTTCTATTACGCGAATTTCTATAACACGATGTTTTACAAGAACACAACTATCGCGTTATAGCAGAACTGACTGTAGGTCGTAAGTCGGGAGTAGCTGTATATGAAAAAGTAATTTTATTTTATTTTTATTATAGTTTGGTCATAAATACGAATGAAATAAGGATGTAAACTGAAATGGGTCCTAAATTATCTAGGGTTTCAAATACGAAAAGTTGTAGGACGAATCGTTGTTATCCGAGGCTTTACTGTAAATGCCAGGTAGCGACATGTCCTCCTAATATTATGTATTGAGTAATTATTAGATGTTTTAATTGCCTGTATGTTGGCCTGGCGAGTTATTGCTCGGCATTTACATACCTAGGTATAAAGCTAGACGTCGCATTCTGGATTGAACACAAATACTGTACAGTATAATACTTGTACAGTACATATATATGGGAAAAATAGGTACGGGTCTCAACTAATCTAAAAACAAGCAATAATGTGTGGGTTTATTCTTGTGCTTTACATAATTAAAAAAACATTATTGAATGTGTTATAACCCCCCCCCCCAAAAAAAAAAAAGATAAACTAAATAAAATAATACTACCTGTATTTGTATATACCAGTACTGTACTACATACAGTTGGTACAGTACTGTATTACCTTACATTGGGCTTTCACCCATTTGTGATGCTTGATTGTCTCAAGTATATCTTCAATTATCACAGGTTTGTGGTGTCTCTTGGTGATGGTAGGGGGGTAGCAGAGGAATTGCCACTATGGTTGGATGCCATTGTATACAGATTGACTAAAGAATGGAACAAATACAGACAGATAAAGAGAGAGCATTTCACTTGCACTGAAAAGAGTGAATGGAGCATAAGAAGACATGGAATGGGGAGAATGGGATGGAGGGAGGTAACATCATGTGCCTGGAGCAAGAGTACTGTTTGTTCCTGCACACCTGCGGAGATAAATAGCTGCCAACAGTTGACTTCCGGACCGTGCCTGATATGTGATTTGAATATTTATCTGACCAACATTCGGATAAGTAAATACAGTATCACATTTGGATAGCAAAAAAGGGGTGGAAGATAGAATATTCGGATAAGTGAATTTTCAGATAGTGAGGGATACCTATACAGGGCCTATAGGTTGGGTCTATTTAAATAGAACCATAGGGAGTAATAGAAACTAGAAAGTCAAGGTACATTTACAGTTCACTACTCTTATGTTGGACATGTTGGCTATTATTGTCAGTCAACTTTCATAGTCTGGTTATCCATTAATGCTGTACAGTACTGTAAGTTACCTCCTATAATTTTATAAGTGCAGAAACCAAATTACTGAAGCCCTTTCTCAAATTACTGCATATACTGTACCTATACCTTTGAGTACAGTGTCGGTAGATAACCAAATTATGAAAATGGATTGAAAATACAAGTAATGTCAGAAAAGTAACTTGACTTCCCAGTTTCTATTACTCTCTGGTTTCATTTAAATGGATCATTTTGTTGTTTGCATATACAGTGGTCCCTCGGTTAACGAACATAATTCGTTCCCGAAGGTCGTTAGTTAACCGAAAATTTTGTTAACCGAATCCATTGTTTCAATGGGATATTGGGTAATTGGTTCCAGCTCACCGAAAAGTACATACAAAGTAAAAAAAAAAATGCAGTAAAGTACACTTACTTTGAGGTGTGTATGTAGAAGGTTCCTGGTTGATGATGATGATGGGAATTAGAAGTGAGGTGGAGGAGAAGGGAAAAGAGAAGAAAGTGGGGATGGAGGAGAAATCACCTTTCGGTGGACCCATGCTTGATGCAGTCATTTCACCAATAAAATTTTAAGTTCACTAGGTGTAATTCAAGATTATTTTCTTTAAATCAACACGGCACTGCACTATATATTATCAATATGTTAACTAAAGTTCAAAATGACCAAAAATTTCAATGAAAAATGAAAAAATATTCAAGACACCAACAAAATAGATGCTCTCTCCACTGTTTTCAAAGTCTCAACTGACCCCTTGTGACCGACTCATGCATCTGATGGGCGCACAACAAACTAGTTCCCTGTACTGCATATATTATCAATATGTCAAATAAATGTTAAAATTACTAATAATTTTAATATAAAACATGCAAAAATATTAAATAGCACAACTTTATTGATATTTACTACATTGGAAACGAATGTAAACATAGAACAGATTTCTGAATTGACAAAGTAGCCCATCACCTGATCAGCTGATGCTCACAACAAAACATGATTTTCGTAAGGATTTATTTTTGTTCGTTAACCGAATTGAAGATTCTAATGGAAAGTAATTCGTTAACCGAAATTTCGTTAACCGAGGGACCACTGCACTGTACTCTCTCAAAGATTTAAAATTTTATATTTCCAAGAGAAATTTGATCCTTCAGTTATAAACCCTTTCAAAGTACTATACCTGTATTTGCAAAGCATCTTGTTCATCTTCCAATGCTGAGTATCATTTCTATTTAACACAAAACTGAATAACACCGTAATCTATAGTATTGTACACTAACCACAAAAAGTTCTCGAACAGCTGGGCACGACAGATTTCAGAATGAGCACTATGGCTTGTGTCATCTAAGAATGGTTGGTACAGTATGCCTGGTTGTGAAGTGACTCAATATTTCATAATAATATATGTTGCTTGTCTTTATAGTATTTACAGGTGAAAAGAAGTACAGTCGACCCTCGTTAAAACAGACTAATAGGGGGGGGAAGGGTGTCCGTTTTAGCCGATTGTCCGAATTAACCGATTTAGGGGTTAATATTGCACTATACAGCTATGTGTATGTTTATTTGAGTGCCCCGTCATAGGAGTCCGTTTTCTCTCACTTCAGCACTCCTGAGTCGTCCGTTTTCTCTTAATCTTAGAGTGCACCAGAGACTGTTATATCTTAGTAGTGACACAGAATTTGATATTGCAACTGGGGTTGCAATTATTGAGGCAACTTAGGTATGTCTGATTACAGTTGGAATATTCAAGATCCATTGTGAGTGATGTTTAAAGCTTCAATTGTCTTTATGGTTGGTAAAACTTGTCAAGTCTGTCGGTCTGAATGGCATGTGTGAGGCCTTGTGTTTGTACAACCGCTAAATATATAAATATATAATGTTATGATAATTATCAGAAACACATAGGCATAACGAGGTTTATTACAAAGTGATGAAAAGGATACTGTACAGTGGCTAGTCCACAAAACATGTAGCCATGTCTCTTTATTTGAGTGCCCCGTCATAGGAGTCCGTTTTCTCTCACTTCAGGATGCTTGAGTCTTCCGTTTTCTCTTAATCTTAGAGTGCACCAGGGACTTTGCAACCCCAATTGCAACTGGGACAATCCCAGAACCAGAAATTTGATATGGACAGTTCAGATTTCGTCCGATTTATCCGAAATCCGGATTAAAGGGGTCCGAATTAACGAGGGTCGACTGTACTGTACTGTATTGCAATTTAATTTGCAGTGAAACTTCCTCAGAGAGCAATGTTTAGGTTTCTCGTTCGTTTTGTCATATTGTATGACCCTTAGAGCGTTTGAGGACCTGATAGCGAGTGTATGTGATTTACATTATAGTACGATACAAGATTTGTCCTTTCTAACCCTATTATCATTTTTCTACTTGGTTTCCTGTTTAAACCAAATCAGTCTTTGCACAGAATATTGTAAATACCATCCTTAGAGAAAAAATTCTTGTCATATACGTATAACAATACAGTATTCAAGAAAAGCTGGTGTTTACAGGATTCTTTGTTAAGACTGTGATTTGATTTACACTGTAATTTCATTTACAGAAAGGAAACTAATAGAGACTTAGATTCCAGAGTAAGGGAATACATAATTATGTGCTACTGTATTAAATCTAGTATTGTAATGTAAATAATGCGTTACTGTACTGTTTTCAGATATGTTTGGGACAACTGGTGCATTAGTTTAGAATTGAAGTAGGATGTACAGATGTGATAGTATTAAGAAGGATAAAACTATAAAGTGAATTTTATTCAAAAAATAATATTAATTAATTTAAGTGAGGTACAGTAACTCCAAATTACATCTCATGAAGAGGTCTTGGTTTCCAGGTTAAAAACTGTCCGAACCCTTAATTAATGCCACATCTCCGGAATCTTTGTTTCCAGTTATAGTGAACTCCGGTTGTACTTGAACTCTCACAAAATATCTGCACATGAACCTGTATATCCTTTGTAGCTCCAGTCTTGCTGGTACATGCAACTAAAGAGGATGCCATTAACAACAAAACTGTATTGCAGAAAAAGGTTCCTCCTTTATACATGGGTTGATACATAATGTTGCTTACAACATTCACCATTAGAGATAATATGAGTACTTTCTAAAGTATTAATGAACTAACCTTTGGGTTTGTGTAGTATTCCTTAGCCTCCACTGAAGGGTATGTGCCAGTGATAGGCTTAAAGTCCTTGCGACCCTTATAGCGACCAGAGAGTTGGCCGCGCTTGCCCGTACCTATAGTTTGGGTTGCTAAGGCCACACTCAATAATGTGAGGACCATTATAGCAGACATCCAGCATGGCACTTCTTTCATTTTCTCTTGTGTGGGATATCTGCAAGGAATACAGTTTAGCTTATGATTATCTCCTTTAGTAAATTAAATGCTGCCTGTAAATGTGATATCACTACTACCTGCATTACTGTGACCCTCATGTTTTACTCTTACATGACATGTTTAGTTTCAGGCATTACATTATTTCTCTTCAAATTTGCCTCTGTTGCATGTTCTTGATGTGTTGGATTTTGCAAATAGGCTCAGAATTTTTCTTACAGTACAGTATTTCACTGTAGATTCCACCCAATTTGTGGGGTAATATTCCAGCAGTCTCTCGCATACTATAAGTATATCTAATTTTTTTTTATATTACACCTTCTTTGAGAAAGGGGTCATGTTCCTAAGTATATTATACTGTACAGTATAGTACAGGTTGTACCTCTCTAGTCCGGCAACCTCGGGACCTGACCGGTGCTGGACCATGGAAATTGCCGGACCATGGAAATTCACTCTTTTCCTGGATAGATAGTGACTTGTGCTTATGCTTGGAAGCACTGGCACCACTTTCTCTGCATCATGGTCTCTTTGAAGACATATTGAAGGGTTAAATGTCGTATAGTAGCTTCTCAAATTTCGCGAGTTTTTAATTCAACGTATTTTATTGGAACACACACAAAAAAAAAATCAATAAAAATTTTGACGGCGGAAACTTGAATTTCGACGGGTTTGAACGGCCCGCCAACGTGCAGACGACGTGCATAATCGTGTAAACAGCGTCATTTCTCTTAAGTACAAAAGATTCATTATTGTTTATTACTGAATGTCTTTTTTATTGAACTAATGTTTGTGTGCAAAATGAGCAATACAATTCATTAATAATACGTAGAATATTAAAACACACGAGGAAATGACACAGCATTGTTTTCGTTGATTACAAAACCAGTGACTGACTGGTTCTACATATAAAACTAAAACTCAGGCATGGACATGACTGTAGTAAAATTAATATGGTTGTTTTAAGTAATGTTATTTAATGTTATTCAAAATGGAACAATAAATATTCTTTGATAATAATCCAAAAAAAGAGATCGCATATGTAAGTGCGCATGCGCACACGTGAAAACATATCGTCATTACTTTACATAAGAATATGAAAGCAACACTTATTTACTGTTCGTATATATTTTAATTAATGTTTCTGAATTTGTTTTTATTGAATTAATGTACGTGTGTGCAAAATTAACAATACAATTTATTAATAATACGTGGAATATTAGAGGAGACGAGACGGCTGCCGGCATTGTTTATGTTAAAGCTTACGAAACCAGTGACTGATTGGTTCTACATATAAAACTGAAGAAAATAAGACCCTGAGTTTAGCTGTAGTAAAATTAATGTAAAACAATGAATATGGTTGCTTGAAGTACCTGTAATGTTATTTAATGTTAATAAATAGAACAATATAAGTAGCTAACCATTAATGGTAAAAATAAAAGTGAGACTGCTCGTATGTAAGTGCGCACATGTGAAAATATATCGTCATTACTCTACATAAGAATATGAAAGCAACACTTATTTACTGCTCATATATATTATGAAGGGTTAAATGTTCTTACTCTGTAGACAATGGAGAGAACTGCGGATGTAAGCAGACCTTATTTCCATTTGTTGTTATTGTTTTTGTAAGTTGTACCAGACATGAGTCACTGACACATTAGAACTGAAGGCAAGTTGTCTCCTGCCAATAATATGTGTTCAGATAAAAAGAAAGCTACCTATCTACCTATTGGACAAACTAAAATCGTTCCGGACCACGGGAGTTTTCGGACCATAGAATGTCGGACGAGAGAGGTACAACCTGTATTGTATTATACTAAATTTCACTTAAACCACCAAAAAAAAAATTTATTGTCTTCTGATGTAGGAATAAAACTTTCCTGAAGAAGATAATATAACTTGGAAATAGCAGCATTATATGATAAACAATAAACTGACTGCACACAAAATCATGAATAAAGTAGAGTTAGGGAGGATAGAGGACATGAGGTGCAGAGAAAATCAGTTTGGAGGGCAGTATCAAAGTAACACTCCTTCATAGGTATTTATTGGGACTGTCTAGTGCTATTTTTTATTCAGTGGAGCATTAATAACTCCACAATGGTTTGTTGGGATGGAATATCACTAGTTAGTGAATCACTGTAGAGACTTGAAAGTGACCATCACATACCATCCCTTACTTCCACCTTGGCAATGCTGGGTGAGAGACCCACTCTACCTGGACAGCCCAGCTAATATTCACCCTCACATTTTGGCTGTCTATATTCCCATATTCCATATCCTTCCGAAGCAGGTGCATAGTGACTGGGGAATGCAATTGTGTGAATGCAAAAAGAATGTTAGTGAACACTAGAAATATGATTAGGAGTGGCCCTGTACACATGTTATAACTCTGGCCTTGACAATACAGTCTGTAAACTTCAATTATAACTAAGTTAACTCTTAACATTGATAAATGATCAATTTCTTACCCACTCAAATGTCACGAATGATAAGATGAAGTACAGTGTTGTGAAAATCATTAAATCCAATTTCCTCTATCATTTAACACACGCCACCTCTTCCTCCACCAACAGGACAAGTGAGGTGCAGTGGTGTTGTGTTGTTGAAGTGTTTTATTGTTCATTTTATAATACTGTACATTACAAAATATACAGTATAGGCAGCCATTTTTATTTGATATAAGTGCTTAAAGTATAGTACAGTACTGTACCACTGTTGGAGAAAATATCTTATAATCTGAGTAGAGTTGCTTCAAGATCCAGTATACTGTATCTCCTACTTATTTTCTCCTGTGGTGTACACAGATTTACTCTATTGTAAATAGATTTTGTGTTATGTGATGATTATATCACTACAGTCAACCCTCGCTTTACGCGGTCCCACATTCCGCGTTTCCACGTTTATGCGGTACCCTGCCGAAACCAGGATGCTCACATTCCGCGGTGCATGTACCCCTTTACGCGGAGAGCGGCTGGCGAGCCGCACCATTTTTTGATCCAAACCTCCCGCCATCTCTCCCGCCCTCTCCCGCCATCCGCCATGTTGTGTAAGCGGCGCAAGCAGGGCGCGCACAAGGTCGCCCAGTCATCAAAACATTACCGCGTTCTTCACCCGCCACCCACCACAGCCGGCCCAAGTCAGTGATAGTGATAATTATAGTGAGGATATGGACTTATATGGACTTTGAGGGGTTTGACAAAGAGGCCCTGAAAGCCTCTGTGGTGGATAGTGATACAATTGATACAAGTGATACAGGTGAGGGCCAATAATCTGCCCCCTGCCGCGGAACCAACCCCCCATCCCCATGTGCCCAGCCATCTTTTCTACTAATGTAGGTGTTAAAAAACCTAATGTTATTGATATTTCTCTTAATTATTAATTGTGTGTGCATACCATCATAAAGTTAAGATAAAATTTTTACTACAACATAGTTGTGTGTCGTCAAAAAGTGGAGTTTGGGGGACGGCCCGGTCTCTATTTCAGTTAATCCCATATGTTATGTTGTTCACTTTACGCGTTTCTCACTTTCCGCGGTACCCTGTGGGTTGAATTAACCGCATAAAGTGAGGGTTGACTGTATACTGTATATTAATTATCATTTTGTATTTACACTTGTATGTTTGTGTGTGTTTGTATGCACACTTTAATCTGAGCATGGTGTGTCTTTGTAAACACTGGGTTCATAATGTCCTTGACTGTAGGTGTCCCAACTTCTCTCCACTACCTTATGATGTGTGTCATTTCAGCTACTTGTACAGGCTTAATCAATTGTCAACTTTATTATAGTTAGAAAAATATCTTGTATGGAAGAGAGGATTCCATTTCTGTCTGCTGCTATAATTAGCAGCACTGTGCTGTCCTTCATTAGTTCTCCATCTCATTCATTAATATTCTTATCAGCCATGGTTATACTGTACAGTACTGTATATAAAAAAAAAATATAGATGTAATCATAACTACAGTCAGGAGCATAAGCTGGATTTTCTTCAGGGAGAAGGGAGTAATCAGATTGACAAAATAATGATGAAATGCACAAGCAAGACCAACACTGATGAACACCTTACACTATCTCCCTCATGTACAGAATACCAAATACTGTATTCTATAATCTTCATACAGTATAAAGGTTCAGCAGCTGATGCTTAGCCTGGTCACTGTAATGTCATAATAGTTAAGAGAATGGATGTCATACTTTTTTTGTTGTTTTGGTGTTAAATATCTAATACTCGTATATTACTGTTTGGCTTAATTCTCATCAAACAATCCTGTACAGCAATATATGTTGGCCTTTTAATACAGGACATGGTTACACCATATGCTGTATCCTCCAAAAGCCCACAAATTTGTAGCTTAATGCATAAATTAAAGATCTTATGAAAAAATCGTGCACAAACAAATTCAAATTTTAATACAGTATATAATAAGTATGGCATCTTGAGACGGTGATGAGCGATTGAGCAAGCATATTTTATAGCGCAAGGGAGGCAAGCGAACATCCCCTTCGGTATACCACTGACAACAGTACAGTAATGTTTACATGAGCGTCAAAGAAAGATCACCCGAAATTATATGTGGAAGCATTAGGAGCTTTTTTTAACTGCTGTAAATAACACTTTATTTATTTATTTTTTATATACTGTACAGTACTGTAGTGTGTTTGTTATGGCTAAAAACAGTTATGTTTGTGTTTTAAGTTTATTGGCTTTGGTTATGTTTCCAATAATGTCAGAGGCTTGCCCTTTGACAGGACAGGTTGAACCAGGGTAAAAATTCTATTTTCTTTGTTAGAATAGGGTGGGGGGATATAGCTCCTTGCCACTATGAATAGCTTTTTAAATCTTGTTAGCTCAATTCGATGGGTTGGTCAGAGTTTATTAGATTAGGGCCTTTTATCCCATTTCAGTTAGTCCCCACCTTTCTCTGGAATGAAATTTTCAGTAATATTTTAATTAACTTCATACTACTACAAGGATAATTCTAATGTACTGCACTGTACTTTGCATGATTTAGTTCATTAAAGTTAATTCAAGTGCAGTATACAAATTCGGTCCTGTTTTATTTGCATCATTTAAAGTCGGTGAAATTTTCTGGAGCAGCAGCTTGATCTTTTATTACAATCCCAAGTCTTGTGTGAATAAAGAAAGTGATACTGAATATGAAGGGACATGTTACATGTTTGTAAAGTCAAGAGGACAGTATACAGTATAAACAAGCATGGATAACTCTTACCCTTGGTGCTAGCGTCATGGTATTATTATATAGTACAGCACTTGTTAGTACAGGGAAGCATTGATTGTGGAGATGATAGTAATGGAAAGAGTTATTTTAAGTTTAGAAAGACACTATTAAAACATATAACCATGTGAGCTGCCCCTTATCATTACTTAGGGAGGATGAAGTACAGTACATGTACTGCACTGCAATGTACTGTACTGTATTGCATTCTATACCACACCACACAAAAAATCACCCAAGGAAATTGCTATGTTCGTGTTGAAATACAAGGTAGAATGAGAGTAAATATTCCTCAACTCAGCTTAGTTAACTCTTGACATAATGCCATACAATGGGCATTTGGGAAAGGGAAAATTACTGTTGTTTCGATGGAAGAAAATTATAAATTTGTGGTAGACTACAGTATTTGATTCTTCTATGAGTTGTCATGTAATCCTGTTTCGAGTAATTGTTATCATGCTGTACAGTACTCCTGTATGGTTTCTGTGGTTGAATATTAAGTTGAACACAGCATAATAGTCTTATTGATAAAATAATTTGTTGTAAAGTGTTATGAACTTTTCTTGGTTGTGTAGAAGAATATAAATCTGCAATATTAATTTAGTGATATACAGTACAATGTTTTGGCGAATTAACTTAGTTTATCTAAGTGAGATTATTATCAGTATACACAGTTTTACTATTCTATTTTATGTATGAAAATATCGGAATAAACCCGGATGGATGTGATCACTCGCCCCCCGTTACACACACACACGGCTGTTGTGTTTGTTAATAATCCATTAATATTATTATTTATTATCACACACACAAACTTACTTATACACACACACACAAACCTACTTATACACACACACACACACACACACACACACACACACAAACTTACTTATATACACACACACACACAAACTTACTTATATACACACACACA
>NW_024740532.1:0-22811 GCF_018991925.1 Homarus americanus | reverse complement strand
TCTTAAACTGGCATCTTTTATTTCAGTGCTGTGCCAGCTGGAGTAAGACATTGTGCTATACAAATAAAGATGAAACTACTGTACAAAATATCGTAACTTCAACAATGTTATGACATTGTTGACTTATTTTGTACTTCAGTTTTATTTCCACTTGTATAACGAACTATTTTACTCTTGCTGGCACTGGATTACAAGGTGCTAGTTTAAGAATTTACTGTAATTTTCAGTTCCTATTAAATCATTGCAACTTGCTTGTAACATTATGTCACAAGTTCTCTGCATTTTAAGTTTTTAAGTGAGCTGAAGTCACTTTAGGCATTCCATTGGTGGACCACAGCAGTGACGTCACCATTAGTAGTCTACGTCAATGGTGAGACAGAAGCCCTTCCCTCACTCCTACACCTGAGTCAGTCAGTCCTTCCCTCACTCCTACACCTCAGTGAGTCCTTCCCTCACTCCTAAGCATCAACGTGACTCCTTCCCACATTCCTACACATCACAGTGAGTCCTTCAGTCACTCCTACACGTCACACTGAGTCCTTCCCTCACTCCTACACATCACAGCGAGTCCTTCCCTCACTCCTACACATCACAGTGAGTCCTTCCCTCATACTATACACAACGCTGCATGTCATTCCTTCACTCCTACAAAACACAGTAAGTCATTCCCTTATCTTACACAACATTGCATGTCCTTTCCTCACTCCTATAAAACACTGCAAATCCTCCTCTCACTCCTTAGTAGGTCATTAAATCCTCCTCTCACTAATTAGCAGGTCAGCAAGTCCTTCCCACATTTACAAACCTCACTACATGCCCTTCCCTAGTTCCTAAAAAACACTACAAGTCCTTCCCTCATTCCAACACAATACTGAAGTCCTTCCCTCAATACTACACATCACAGTGAGTCCTTCCCGCACTCCTACACATCACAGCGAGACCTTCCCTCACTCCTACACATCACAGTGAGTCCTTCCCTCATTTACGAACATCACTACATGTCCTTCCCTAGGTCCTACACAAAAACTACGAGTCCTTCCCTCATTCCTCCACAATACTGAAGTCCTTCCCTCAATACTATACAATTCTGCATGTCCTTCCCTCAGTCCTACAGTAATCAGTAGATAAACTTTCAATACACCGTTATAATCTATTTTAACACTTATAAAGACTTGTCGAACCAACAGTAAATATTATACACAATACAACTTCCTGTCATGTCGGGTAGACTGACTTATTTTGGATATATTCATCTTTTTCTGTACACAGACATTAGGAGCATCAATTAACCCCCTCAGTCACAAGTACAGTAGCTCTCTAAGAGCCTCACACATCTCCAAGTTGATATTCACAATATAGCCACAAACAGCCTCTGGTTGGATCAGACTACCCCTGACAGCCTTACATAGTCCTTAAATCCATTATACAGCCACCTATGATCATCACACAGCCCTAATTAGCCAAACAGTCCGTTGCGGCGGCATATAAGCCCTGGGGGCCTCACATAGCCCCTAGGAGTGACATACTGCCGCAGAACATTTACAACAAATACAATTTTTTTTTTTTACAATTTCAAAAGTTTGCCCACAGGAAATGCTCATTGGTTACAAGTAAGTTGTAAAGCTGTAATAATTACTTAATTTTACAGTAAAATCTTAAACTAACATCTTGTATTTCACTGCCAGGAAGAATAAAATATTTTGTTTTGCAAATGAAGATGAAACTAAAGTCCAAAATAATTAAGTTGAACAAAATACTTCCTGGCTGTCCAGTTACAAATCCACATAAAAGATTAGAACAGTGTATTAGAAGTTATAAGCTTCGCAACGCCACAAGTCTCTATGGTCACTCCTATACAAGTCCTTCTCTCACTCAGACACAGCACTACAAGTCCTTCCCTCACTTATACACCACACTACAAGTCCTTCCCTCAATGCTACACAACACTACAAGTCCTTCCCTCACTCCTACACAACACTACAAGTCCTTCCCTCACTCCTACACAACACTACAAGTCCTTCCCTCACTCCTACACAACACTACAAGTCCTTCCCTCACTCCTACACAACACTACAAGTCCTTCCCTCACTCCTACACCACACTAGAAGTCCTTCCCTCACTCCTACACAACACTACAAGTCCTTCCCTCACTCCTACACAACACTACAAGTCCTTCCCTCAATCCTACACAACACTACAAGTCCTTCCCTCACTCCTACACAGCACTACAAGTCCTTCCCTCACTCCTACACAACCCTGCAAGTCCTTCCCTCACCCTTACACAACCCTGCAGGTCCTTCCATAACTCCTAACCAGCCCTGCAAATCCTTCCCTCACTCCTACACAACCCTGCATGTCCTTCCTTAACTCCTAACCAACCTTGCAAGTCCTTCCCTCACTCCTACACAACCCTGCAAGTCCTTTCCTCACTCCTATACACTGCAAGTCCTTCCCTCACTCCTACACAATACTAGAAGTCCTTCCCTCATTTCTACACAACACTGCAAGTACTTCCCTCACTCCTACACAATACTACAAGTCCTTCCCTCACTCTTACACAATACTACAAGTCCTTCCCTCACTCCCACACAGACCTGCTAGTCCTTCCATCACTTCTACACAACCCTGAAAGTCCTTACCTCACTCCTACACAAACCTGAAAGTCTTTCCTTCACTCCTACACAACCCTGCAAGTCCCTTCCTCACTCCTACACAACCCGGCATATCCTTCCTTAACTCCTACACAACCCTGCAAGTCCCTTCCTCACTCCTACACAACCCGGCATATCCTTCCTTAACTCCTACACAACCCTGCAAGTCCTTACTTCACTCCTACACAACCCTGCAAGTTCTTCCCTCAGTCCTACACATTACTACAAGGACATCCCTCACTCTTACACAACCCTGCAAGTCCTTCCCGCACTCCTACAGAAACCTACTAGTCCTTCCTTCACTTCTACACAACCCTGCAAGTCCTTACCTCACTCCTACACAATAATAGAAGTCCTTCCCTCGTCAACACAACCCTGCAAGTCCTTACCTCACTCCTACAGGATACTAGAAGTCCTTCCCTAACTCCTATATAATATTGCAAGTCCTTCCCTCACTCCTACACAATACTAGAAGCACTTCCCTCACTCCTACACAACACTACAAAACCTTCTTTCACTCATACACAATTCTAGAAGTCCGTCCCTCACTCTTACACAATACTAGAAGTCCTTCCCTCATTTCTACACGACACTGTAAGTCCTTCCCTCACTCCTGCAAGTCCTTCCCTCACACCTACACATCACTTCATGTCCTTTCATCCCTCCTACACATCACTTCATGTCCTTCCCTCACTCCTACACATCACTTCATGTCCTTCCCTCACTCCTACACAACACCGCATGTCCTTCCCTCACTCCTCCACATCACCGCATATCCTTCCCTCACTCCTACATAATATTGCTTGTTCTTTCCTCACTCCTACAGTGCTACAGTATCTCTACAGTAGTCAGTAGATAAGATTTCAACACACTGTTATAATCTGTTTTAGTATTTATGTGGACGTATTTAACTAACACTTACATATATACAATACAACTTCCTGTCATGTTTGGTAGACTGAGTTATTTAGAGAATGTTCATCCTTTACTGTACTCTTGATCGTTTCTCTTGTCCATCTTGATGTTGCCTCGTCATCTGGACACCAAGTTATGGTCCTCATCCTCCCTGGAGTAGTATTTTCTGTTAATACCTGTGAAATTAACATTTTATCAACCAAAAATAGTTTTTTAGTATATATTGCAGGGCGACAAGAATTAAAATCTTTCTTTCTTCATACTGTTATGCCAGCACTCCTCTTTATCAAGAATTTACCACTAGTCAAGTCACACGAGTGGTCACAACAACAAGCAGGGTAAACACTATAATGACTCTTATATTATCTCCACCAGATTCTCAATAATAACCCTCAGATTAAATCAAAATATAGGTATCATGTTGAAGATGAATCATGAAATGCATAACTTAGCATTATAAAGTTAAGAGACCACAAACAAAGGTCAAGTAAAGGAACAATTTAAGTACAGTACAGATGACCACAGCCTAAATTAACCCTAACCCGAACCTCAGCCTCACCATACACTAGAAAAGTACAAAAGTATACACCACTTATCTCCATATAAATATATCCTGAGTCCAGACCAATTGTACCACACTTGCACCACACACTATCACCAGCCAGGCTCGTCTACCTCCCTGCACTTGCCGTGACCCACACAATGTGGTTACCATGCCGCCAATTACCATACTATTTTACGTAACAAATGCACAACGTTAAGCTGATTTAGTTTTTACATAATTATTATAAATTAATATATATAACATACTAGACAATGTTTACATACAGGAACATATATAAAATATAGTCCTACCTACTGAAGAAGCAGTGTAATTACCTCTCAATCAAATATATTCAGTGCCTTATAAAACTCCCTCCCCAAAGATAAAACACTTGTGTTTTATTTTCAGTCTGGTGAATGAGATAGAGCATTTGCTACGAAATTCTCTCACTCCTACACAACATACCGAGTCCATCCCTCACTCCTACACAACATACCAAGTCCTTCCCTCACTTCTACCCAACATACCAAGTCCTTCCCTCACTCCTACATAACATACCAAGTCCTTCCCTCACTCCTACACAACATACCAAGTCCTTCCCTCACTCCTACACAACATACCAAGTCCTTCCCTCACTCCTACACAACATACCAAGTCCTTCCCTCACTCCTAAACAACATACCAAGTCCTTCCCTCACTCCTACACAACATACCAAGTCCATCCCTCACTCCTACACAACATACCAAGTCCATCCCTCACTCCTACACAACATACCAAGTCCATCCCTCACTCCTAAACAACATACCAAGTCCTTCCCTCACTCCTACACAACATACCAAGTCCTTCCCTAACTCCTACACAACATACCATGTCTATCCCTCACTCTTAGACAACATACCAAGTCCTTCTCTCACTCCTACACAACATACCAAGTCCTTCCCTCACTCCCACACAACATACCAAGTCCTTCCCTCACTCCTACACAACATACCAAGTCCATTCCTCACTCCTACACAACATACCAAGTCCTTCTCTCACTCTTACACAACATACCAAGTCCTTCCCTCACTCCTAAACAACATACCAAGTCCTTCCCTCACTCCTACACAACATACCAAGTCCATTCCTCACTCCTACACAACATACCAAGTCCTTCCCTCACTCCTACACAACATACCAAGTCCATTCCTCACTCCTACACAACATTCCAAGTCCTTCCCTCACTCCTACACAACATACCAAGTCCTTCCCTCACTCCTAAACAACATATCAAGTCCATCCCTCACTCCCACACAACATACCAAGTCCTTCCCTCACTCCTACACAACATACCAAGTCCTTCCCTCACTCCTACACAACATACCAAGTCTTTCCCTGCAGAGTTAATCACCATCTATTAAGTCTCTGATTCTTGTTTTTCATCCGACTTTTGAACTGTAATAAATTATGGTCACTGTAAACTACAATTCTCTGGTAGGTGTTGCCAAGATATATGTTAAACTTTTCAGTGCCATAAGCAGAGCCACAGCTTCTTTCTCTATAGTAGAGTAATTACATTGCACCAGCCCCAACATCACTGCTAAAACATAAATTTTACTTACGAACCATTCAAAATCCTGTTTCTGCTTCGACCAGTTCAACACGACTTCAATCCATCTGGCAGTCGAACCCGAGGCCTCCACCATCCACAACAGGTACCTTGCCAGTGAGCCACCATACTGTGTTGAATAGTATATACACCAGTGTCAACATTAGATCGGGTCAAAAAGGGCATACATATTTTAACTTGCAATTTAGAATTTTTAATATTCTAGAAAAGTTGCTTCTATATAAAGTTTATCAAACTCCAACATACGGTATTAGTCTTGTATTATTACAGTAAAAGATGGCACCAATTTGCAGCCCTTAACTAATACTACGTAGATCTATCCATACTGTTAATACTGAAATGTGCTCCTTAATTTGGGTTACTTGATCAACAAACACCTTTCCCTCAATATCAATATTTTGTTCTTTTTTCCATCAGTATATAATACAGTTATCTCTTATTTGTCCTCTTCAGTGTACAACAGTTTACATTACCCATCATCATATCTGACGTTTGCGTCGAGCTGCTGGAGGCTGCCCACCATCCGTGCCTCCACACTCGTCTATTTTATTTTTCTAAGTCGCGCATATGAAGGAGCCAATTCATGATATAACTGTTAAAAAATTATGTTTGATGAATATTGTTCACTTCTTTGATAACTGCCCTGTTCACACGGCACGAGAGATGAAGCGCTGGTCAGGGGAAAGGTCGAATGAAATTGACCTTTTGGACTGGCCATCTAAATCTCCAGGTCCATATTCAATAAGTTTCTTTCAGTTAAACAATACAACTTTTCCTTTACCCAATAGAAAAATAATGTTGTATTTTTATTGAAACATTTAATATCACACATATAATATTGTATAGGGCCATTGCTTGTGTTAAGCGATGACTATGACTGTTTGTGAGTGCTACCCAGACCTCAACCCTATAGAGACCATTTGGACTCAGATAGTGAACGCGTGGGAACCTGAAGACAAGCTAAACACTGGTCCCGACTCCCCCTACACACCCAGGACGAGTGTGAGCAGTTTGTGAGGAACCAACCACCTATATAACCTTGTGTCTCAGTCCCAAGAAGGCTCCAGGGGGCTATATAAAAGGGGGGCCATTGGAGAGGCTATTGATATTCTGTATGACCTGTGTTGGTAAATATTAAAAGTAAAAGTGATTTCCACCCTCGTATTTTTCAATATTTATCCTCATATCTACGTTATTATAAATATCTAATTACTGTTGATTAAAACCTGAACAACTTAAAAAAATGATAAATATAGAAATGGATGGTACATTATAATAATGTATTAGCCCGTCAGACAGACCGTAATACTTATATTAATGTGGGCTACAAACATTATGTTTATATAATTACATGACCCACGGTAACTAGACTATGAGCCGCGGTTAAGATACTAAACGCCTGGGCAATATTTCTATATTGTGGGTTAGTTTTTATAAGACACAATTGAGGTGATTGTGATTGTGGTGATAGTGCAGTGATTTTGGTGATGATGAAGATTTTGGTAATGGTAAAGTGATTGTGGTGAAGTGATTGTGGTGATAGTGAAGTGATTGTGGTGAAGTATATAAGTGGGTGAAAGGAATCAATAGAGGAGGTATAGATAAAGTTCTTATAATATTCGAGCAGGATAGGACTCGTAGCAACGGATTTAAGTTGGATAAGTTTAGGTTTAGGAGGGAGATAGGAAGGAACTGGTTCACAAACAGGGTGGTGGACGAGTGGAACAAGCTTAGCAACTTTGTAGTAAGTGCTGGAACGCTGGAAAGTTTTAAACGAAGGCTAGATCGATTCATGGATGATAGAGTGGTAGTAACTCTCGACAGGAGCTGCCATGCACAGGTCAACCGGCCTATTGCAGACTCCTTATGTTCTTATGTTCTTATGGTGGTGAAGTGATTGTGGTGAAGTGTTTGTGGTGATGGTGGTGGAGTGTTTGTGGTGATGATGGTGAAGTGATTCCGGTGATGGGGTGAACTGATTTTGGTGATATTGGTGAAGTGATTCTGGTGAAGTGATTGTGGTGGAAGTGGTGAAGTTATAGTGGTGAATTGATAGTGGTAGAGTGATTGTGGTTAAGTGATTGTTGTGGTGAAATGATTGTGACGGTGGTGATGAAAAAGTTTTAACAGTACCTTTTGCATTAAATAAATAGTCACCCAAATGAATAACACCAAATTATTCACTAAGTTATTAAATAATGACTTGGTAGTTGTTCACGTTATACGCGGCCCAAATTCTCTCAGAAGTCGAGCGAGGAGAGGGGCCAGAGTCTTACCACTAGTTAAGGGGTGAACATGTAACTTAAGTGTTCATTATACAAGTGTGCTCAAAACACTTCCCTGGAGATAATTCACAATACATTCTCTCCCAAACTAAGTACTGTGTATATAATTACTTCAACAATAAAGAAAAAACCCAAAAGAAGTGTTTACCTCAGCCCTGCCACTTAAGAGTTCCAGAACTTATTTAAAACAATTAATGCGATACACAACAGGTATTACAAAGCGATAAGAACATAAGAAAATAGGGAGTCTGCAATAGGCCGGTTGGCCTGCGCATGGCAGCTCCTGTCGAGAGTTACTACCACTCTCTATCATCCATGAATCTATCTAGACTCCTTTTAAAACTTTCCAGCGTTCCAGCACTTAGTACAAAGTTGGTACGCTTGTTTCACTCGTCAACCACCCCATTTGTGAACCAGTTTCTTCCTATCTCCCTCCTAAACCTAAAGTTATCCAACTTAAATCCGTTGCTACAAGTCCTATCTTGCTCGGATACTATAAGATTTTTATTTATATCTCCTTTATTGATTCCTTTCACCCACTTAAATACTTCTATCTTATCTCCCCGCACTCTTTGTCTTTAAAGGGAATGCAAGTTTAGTTTATTTAACCTATCTTGATATGGAAGGTTTCTAAGTCTCGGAATCATTTTCGTCATTCTTCACTGCACCGACTTCAGTGATTTGATATCCATTCTATAATAGGGGCACTAGAAATGATCCGCATAATGGAGGTGCGGCCTGACTAGCGCAAGATATAGTTGCAGTAAGACCTCTGCACTCTTATTACTTACACTTCTGGATATAAAACCTAATACTCTGTTTGTAATGGCCCATGTTTCATAAACATTAGACATATATAAATGGGTTAATTACATTTGATTTATATACTTATTCAACCCCTGTAACTTTCCACTGGCTATGAGGTAACATGTTCAATGCACGTGATAAGGTGTGCCCACGGGAAGCTGCGTCATACTATGCTGAGTAAAGGCATAAAGTAGCCGACTCCTGGCCACCTAAAGCGGGCAGTAGCTTGATATCCTTGACTAGAGGAAGACGTTATTTGAGAGCCGCAGTGGATGGCTCCGTCTTCCCTAGAGGGAGGACGACGCGTCTATTCCGTTCTCCCTCGATGGGTCACTACTCAGTCTCATTCACAAACTTACATCGAAAGGACGTTGATTCACGTCTATTTACATAGACGCCGTCCTTTCTTATCACACATAAATAGTGGAACTTACGGTTGATCTACACTCGGGAATTATACAAATAATACTTTTTAATTAAAGAAGAAACTTCAATTGGGTTTCGTTACTAAGCCTAATAAGAATATACATGAACCAACCTGGTTAACTTTGACTTAACCAAACGATTCATGTTTGCCTTATTTCGAACATTAACTCACTGTTTTCTAGGCCGTAGGTCCGGGCTTACAAGTACCCCTAAGTCTCTTTCACAAGTCGACTTCTCTAGGTTGATGTTGTTAAGGCTGTATGTACTGACAGCATTTGTTCTTCCAATATTAAGTAGGATGCACTTACTGGTCTAGAATTTCATTTGCCATTTTACTGACCACTCCTGCAGTTTATTTTAAACTTCCTAAAGGGCATTTGCATCCTTCCCTGAATTAATCTGCCGCCCTATTTTGGTGTCATCCGCAAACTTACGTATGTCACTGCTGATCCTAGTATCTAGATCGTTTATGTAGATTATGAACAAGAGTGGGCCCAGTACTGACGCCTGGGGAACCCCACTGGTTACACAGCCCCACTCAGATTTAACACCATCTACGCTGACCCTCTGTGTTCTATCGGTAAGTCATGATTTTATCTAATTTAAAACTTTCCCCTCGATACCATGAGCCTTTACTTTTCTCAGAAGCCTCTCATTCGGTACTCTGTCAAATGCTTTGCTAAAGTCTAAGTAAATAACATCGTAATTTTCGTCATTATCTACTACCTCGAAGACTTTCTTAAAAAAACGTCAGCTGATTTTTAGACAAGATTTTCCCTTTGTAAACACTTGTTAAGAATCGTAGATTAATTTGTTTTCCTCTAAATGCGATCGGATGTTATTTGCTATAATTGATTCAAGAAATTTCCCCACTACTGACGTCAAACTAATCGGCCGGTAATTTGATGCTGATGTTCTGTCACCCTTTTTTAATATGGGTACTACATTTGCCTGTTTCCACAAGTCTGGCACAACTCCCGAGTCTAATGATTTTGTAAATAAGCTTACGAGGGGTCCGCTAATCTGTTCCTTACACTCTTTCAAAACTCGAGGGAAATTTTCATCTGGCCCTGGGGATTTTGTCTTCTTTAATTTATTTATCTTCTTAAGAACATGCTCTTTTCTGATAGTGATATTCTTTAATTTCTCTTCTTCATTTCCCTAAATATCAGTGAATATCTTGCGAAGGTCACAAATACTTTTTCCCAACACAGTAAATACGGTGATAATGGAAAGTAAACTATTTATTTGGCCATTATACTTCACTTGACAATGTAATAATTTATAGCACAAAAGTAAATTATTCTACTTGTCGAAAATATCACCTTGACACTGGTGATTGGAGGTTGGCAAGTGAGTTACCTACCACCACCACAGACACTTCCCAACCGCCACCACCACTATAAACACTTCCTCACCACCACCACCACCACAGACACTTCCACCACCACCACCACACACACTTCCACCACCACCACCACAGACACTCCACTTCCCCACCACCACCACAGACACTTTACAGACACTTCACCACCACCACAGACACTTCCCCACCACCACCACAGACACTTCCCCACCACCACCACTATAAACACTTCCTCCACCATCACCACTATAAACACTTCCCCACCGCACTTCACCACCACCACAGACCCTTCCCCACCGCAACCAACACAGACACTTCCAAACCGCCACCACCACAGACACTTCCCCGCCACCACCACTATAAACACTTCCCCCACCGCCACCACCACTATAAACACTTCCTCACCACCATCACCACTATAAACACTTCCTCACCACCATCACCACTATAAACACTTCCCACCGCCACCACCACAGACACTTCCCCACCACCACCATTCCTCCACAGTGACCAACTGATGTACTCAAGATGGACCTGATTGTACCTGGCTACAATATTTGACTGTCAGGTGAACAAGGTAACACCTCACTAGGGGAAAGGTCACGGCAGGGTTAGCTCCCGAGAGATAATTATCAGATATGGCCAGCGCTATGTGCGGTCTTGGGTATGTGGGTTTGTTGACCAAACTGGAGTGGTCCATGGAAGAATTGGCGAGGGCCAAGGAAGAAATTGAGAAGGCCACGTTGGAAACCTAAAATTAAAGGAAGAGCTGGCTAGGTTAAAAGGGGAGGATGGACAGGGAAAGCCAGTGTCTGACGAAAACTTAAGCGAGTGGAAAGTTGTGAGTAGTGGGAAGACGAAGCTGGTGGTGAAGAAGTACACCAAGGATACGACAACAACGACAACAACAGCTAAGTGTACCAGCCCGTTCAGTCCCTTGATAGACGAATTGGACGTTAGTACAGTCAGGGGCGGGGATGACAAGGAAGGTATAAAAACTTTAATTGTTGGTGACTCACAGGTAAGGTACATGGACAGGGCCTTTTGTGGTAAAAACAAAAATAGGATGAGGGTGTTTGCCAGGAGCTGGGGTGGGGGATATAATTGACAGGATGGACAATATATTGTCTGATAATGGGAACAAACCCATTGTCTGCCTCAGTGCAGGAGGCAATGATATTGGCCGGTGTAGGAGCAAGGAGCTCCTTGATAAGTTCAAGGCTGCGATAGATCGTATTATGTCGAAGGGAGGGATCCCTATCATATGCGGTGTCCTGCCTAGAAGGAGAGTTGGCAGTGAATGGTTGTCAAGGGCGGTTGGTGTCAACGACCGTCTTGACAGATCTTGCAAGTCAATATCGGTCCCATTCATTGACAACTGGGACAACTTCTACGGCAGAAGGGACCTTTATGCTAGGGATGGGGTGCACCTGTCTCGGGATGGGGTGGCAACCCTGGCTGGGTCTCTAGAGGGGGCAGTTCAAAGGATATCGAAGTCTTTAAACTGCTAGGGGAACATATGGGCACGGGGGTGGGGGAAACTGCAGTGGGAGCGGGTAAACAAAGTAAAAGATTACAGGGAAATAGTGTTAGGAATGATGACAAAACTAAATTAAACGGAGTTTAAAACTAAACACGGTAAAGGGAGGACTCAGAACATGACTAACTTAAATGTCTACTACGCGAACAGTAAAAGTATGAGAAACAAAATGGATGATATTAGGGCCTTGGTATGTACCGAAAAAATCGATATAATAGCATTCACTGAAACATGGATCAACCTAGACTCACGCGAGTTGCTGGTCGAATACCAAATTGCGGGTTACAAATTGTTCCATACCGATAGACAAACCAGGAAAGGAGGCGGAGTTGCAATCTATGTTAGGGATAATCTGAAGTGTGAAATAAATAAGGAAATAAAAGCGGAGAGGAATACAGAAACAATTTGGATAGAATTAAGCGACGGTAGGGAAAAATTAATCACAGGAGAAATATATAGACCTCCCAATCTTGATAGAGTCAATGAGCGACTAATCTGGGATGAAATGCGCAGGGTTTCCATGCACAACAAAGTCTGTATAGTAGGCGACTTTAACCTTAGCCAAATAGATTGGACTGACCTTACGGGTAACTCAGAATCAGAGGATTTTCTCGAGACGATCCAGGACTGTTTCCTAAGTCAACATATAACCGAACCCACACGGGGTAATAATATACTCGATTTAGTTCTGTCGAACAGAGAAAACCTCATTAGCATTGTCGAGGTAGGGAACGAGCTTGCAAACAGCGATCACAAAGAAATTCGATTCCAGTTAGATTTTCAGGGCAGACGTAAGGAAAATTCCACTAAAGTACCAGATTTCAGAAGGGCAAACTTTGACATTTTAAAGAGGCAGCTGAGAGAGGGGGTGTTGCGCTTGGCCGTGGACCTGACAGATGACTCCGACCTGATAATGACATCTGAGACTGCCGAGTTCCACGTCAATTAAAATAATGAGTTACTTAATGCACAGAGGCAGAACATACCATACAAAAAACTCAGATCAGACAACAATGACCCTAAATGGATAAATAATTATTTAAAGAATATCATTGGCCAAAGGAAGGCTATAGGTAGAAGGATAAAGCGTGGTGAAATTTAACTCCAGGATTATTATAAGATAGTGGCGAGTAGGGTTAAAACCGAGATAAGGAAAGCCAAGAGGAATAATGAGGTAAGGATAGCAAGGGAGGCGAAGACAAACCCCAAAGGATTCTACCAAATGTATCAAACTAAAACACGAGAAAAGATTGGACCAATACGGTCAGATACCAGCGAGCTCACTGATAACGACGGAGAAATGAGCAATAATTTGAATAAATATTTTTCAACAGTTTTCACCACCGAAAATTTAAACATGATACCCGAGGCACCGACTCTATTCAGAGATAGTGAAGAAAACAAATTAAGCGAGATAGTAGTGACTAGTAACGATGTTAGTAAGCAAATAGACAAACTAAAGCCTAATAAGTCACCTGGTCCCGATGAGATATTTGCCAGAGTATTAAAGGAATGTAAGGAAGAGCTTAGTATGCCCTTAGCTAAGTTGTTTAACATGTCCTTAAAAACAGGTGTAGTACCAGAATCCTGGAGGATAGCAAATGTAATACCGATTTTCAAGAAGGGGGATAGATCACTATCCTCTAACTATCGCCCAATCAGTCTAACATCAATAGTAGGCAAATTACTGGAAGCAATCATTTCAAACTCTATTCGAAATCACCTGGAGAAGCACCGATTGATCAATGATTCCCAGCATGGCTTCACAAGCGGACGTTCTTGTCTAACTAATCTATTAACATTCTTTTCATCAGTTTTCGAATCGGTGGACGAGGGGCACAATTATGATGTGGTATATCTCGACTTTAGCAAAGCCTTCGACAGAGTCCCCCACGAAAGACTAATTAGAAAGGTAGAAGCTCATGGCATCAAAGGTAACATCCTTAAATGGATTAGGGCGTGGTTACAGGACAGGAAACAGCGAGTGAGCATTAACGGCACTAAGTCCCATTGGAGCAACGTCACAAGTGGAGTTCCCCAAGGCTCAGTACTTGGACCATTATTATTTATTATATACATAAACGACATAGATATCGGCATAGACAGCAACATAAGTAAATTTGCTGATGACACTAAAATAGGACGTGTTATTAAATCTGACGAGGACTCAGCAAAACTACAGGAAGATCTAAACAAATTTTTCGAATGGTCTGAAAAATGGCAGATGAAATTCAACGTGGACAAATGTAAAGTACTCAGTATAGGAGATGTAAACAGGGAAACCAGATACCAGATGAACAACGATGCCATAGAGAAATCCGACTGCGAGAGAGATTTAGGAGTAATGATAAGTAGGAACCTTAAGCCAAGTAAACAATGTGTTTTTGCTCGTAATAAGGCTAATAAAGTACTTGGGTTCATACAAAGGAGTGTTAGTTACAAGACTAGTGAGGTCATCCTAAAACTGTATCTTGCTCTTGTGAGACCACACCTGGATTACGCAGTTCAGTTCTGGTCACCGTATTACAGAATGGATATAGAATCACTGGAAAGAATTCAGAGGAGAATGACGAGACTAATCCCGGGCATTAGGAACCTTGAGTATAGAGACAGGTTAAAGCACCTTAATTTGCACCCTCTCGAGAGACGTAGAGCGAGGGGCGACCTGATAGAGGTGTATAAGTGGAAGTCAGGGCTAAACAAAGGGGACATTACAAAGGTACTCAAACTATCCAACCAGGAGCGAACTCGTAACAATGGTTTTAAATTAGACGACAAATTTAGATTTAGGCGTGAAATAGGTAAACACTGGTTTGGAAACAGAGTTATGGATGAATGGAACAAGTTACCAAATATCATCATTAACTCCAATACGCTGAATAGCTTCAAACATAGGTTGGATGCTTATATGAGCAATAGGGGTTGGGTGGAAACGGGACTGCCCAGTATGGGCCAATAGGCCCGCTGCAGTTTCCTCCATTCTTATGTTCTTATGTACACTGGGATTTAAAACGCTCATAGAAATCGTGTTTGGTTTAAACAAGATAAAATTATGAAATCACGAAGATATGGCAGCAGCCCATCTTATATCACCTGAAGATTAACTACCCTAACCCCCCCCCCCCACCACCACTTCTGTGTATAACAAGTAAAATCTGATTGGGTGCCTAATCTTCACGTGATGGCTAATGTCGAGCTGAGTTTGGCTGCGCTGAGTGGTTAGTTGCTTATATTGTTACATACGTTTTAGCCTAAAAGTGCTGTTTACATTTTGTTCCCGACAATCATAGACCACTTAGAACACTTATGAATACACCAATGAAGACTGAAGGCATAATGTACACAGTTGAGACATCTCTATTACGCCGACTGGGAACAACCACTTATAAGGTTTGATCATGGACACGATTAGGTGTTAATCTAATGTTCATAATCCTCTAAAGCCGTGTTAAAGGACTCCGTATAAATGCTAAACCGGATATGGTCTAGGGGAGAAGGTCGGGTTAATCAGCGTGGGTGGTCGCCTTGTTCTGGTACCTAACCTTAAACTCCTACAACCAAATCACGTTGAAATGGATTTCTACCCCAGTGAAGCTGTCAAGATCATTCAGTATAATTAAGTCCCAGTCATCAACATTTCTATACAATTAATGGGCTATCGAATTGACGTAGATTGGAGAGAGAAATAAGTTGTAAGGGAAATATACACAGCGACATACCTTATATTTTCAACACCAACACACACATGATGGCGTCTGTATTTTATAATCCTTGACAACTGGATGTATTAATTTAGGAGCATTTTGTAAACGTTAACTTCCGTCACACATCCACTAATCGCCTCGACCGTCTCACTACTGGCCGGCTCCCTCCCTCCACGTCTGGCTGTCCCTGGTCTAAAGTTCATCCACATCTCCACCACACACTGAACCATCTCCAGTACGAACATACGCTCTTGTGGTGTTGAAGCACATGATATAAAGCGTCACTTGCGAACCTTAGTAATAACACTTAATCGGATGGCTGGCGTGGCCATATTTGTTTTGCTTAATTTGACACCATAAGAAAGTACTGATACCTTCCAAAGTGACAACTGAGAGCTCGACTCCCAGACACTGAACCACCCGATCGAAACTTCTATCTAACCGACGCTCTTGTAATGATAAGGACCGGATATTACATGTAAATGCTCACTAACAGAAAAACTGAGTTGCTTCTGCAGGAAATAATGGGAAACGTTTTTTATTCAGCTGATCAACAAAAATCACAGATGGTTCAGAGAAATGTGGCCCCAAGCTCGACTCCTGATTCAGCGCTTCGTTTGTGGTGCCCAGCCACTCAGAACTCTCGATACAGATTCAGCGCTTCCTTTGTGGTGACCAGCCACTCAAAACGCATGATACAAACGACAGGTTGACATATTCCCATAGGTAGAGGTTCTGCATGATGAATACATTCTGAATAAATTACACGTAATGTCATGTAGATAATCAGAATTTATTGCATATGCCAAACAAAGATTTTTATTTGGTATATTACGATACATTTATTTTTATGAGAAAATCTACAAAATGGCGTAAACGAACCGAAATAACCACTAATTTGTACCAACTGACACTGCTGGTAGTCAAGGCGAGCGGGGGAGAGGGCTCAGGGGTGTTTGTGGTAATGTGTGGTGTATGTGGTAATGTGTGGTGCTGATGATGATGAATGATGACGATAATGATGGCGTATATGTGATGACGACGATGATAAATAATGAATGATGACGATAATGATGGCGTACATGTGATGACAACGATGATGAATGATGATAAAACACTGGTCTACAAAAAAAAAAAAAATTTTTCTGGCATGAAACCTTTTAACTGTTTTTTACTAACTTTAAGGTGCTGAATCCAAATCTGATCTCAGATTTGCTCCATCACGTAACGTGCCAGAATTTACTGAGCTACCAGAGATTGAGGATATAGACCGGAATTCACCTGTTTCTACTGATGAAGATGAAGAGACTGATCTTTTCAAGCCATCTGGTGAAGATTGTGAAAAGCCAACGTTGTTTACTCAGTCAGAATTGAATGATCTGGTCAGAGATCTAAATTTGCCAAAACAGTCTGCTGAATTGTTAGCTTCCAGGCTTCAAGAGAAACGACTCTTAAAACCTGGCACGAGTGTCTCCTTTTATCGCAACAGAGAAGAGCAACTGCGGAAGTACTTTCATTCATATGACCAGCTTGTTTTTTGTAATGATGTAGAAGGACTTCTTCTCTCCATGGGACTACCAGCATATGATAGTAAGGATTGGAGACTTTTTATTGACAGTTCTAAAAGGAGCTTGAAATGTGTTCTTCTTCATAACGGAAACAAGTATGGTTCAATTCCAATCGGACATTCTGTACAAATTAAAGAAGAGTATGAAAACATTAAGACTGTTCTAGAGAGGTTGCAATACCATGCTCATGAATGGTTAATTTGTGTGGACTTGAAAATGGTAAACTTTCTATTGGGCCAGCAAGGAGGGTACACAAAATACCCCTGTTTTCTGTGCTACTGAGACAGCAGGGCTACAGCAGACCATTGGGTGAAAAAGAATTGGCCACCAAGACATAGTTTGACGCCTGGTGACAAGAATATCATTAACGATCCTCTGGTTGACAGGAAAAACATTGTCCTTCCTCCTCTGCACATAAAACTTGGTATCATGAAGCAATTCGTCAAGGCTCTTGATCATAGTGGAGTGTGTTTCAGATATATATGCTCAACCTTTCCAAGTCTTAGCGACGAGAAGAAAAAGGCAGGGATTTTTGATGGACCTCAAATAAGAACACTACTCAGAGATCCACACTTCCTTGCAACAATGACTGAGGCACAGGCAAGAACTTGGAATGCTTTCTCTAATGTGGTGCGGAACTTCTTAGGGAACAAGAAAGCGGACAACTATCAAGAAATTGTGGAAGAGCTGCTCTTGAGTTTACAAGCACTTGGATGCAGAATGAGTATCAAGGTTCACTACTTACACAGTCACTTGGACGAGTTTCCAGAAAATCTGGGAGAAGTGAGCGAGGAGCAAGGGGAGCGCTTTCATCAAGACATTAAAGTAATGGAAGAACGTTACCAAGGTCGATGGGACTCGAACATGATGGCGGACTACTGCTGGAGTTTGATGAGAGACATTCCAGAAGCTGTACATAAGAGATCGGCCAAAAAGAGGAAGTTTATGTAACTGTAACTTGATCTTAATACTTGCACTATTTCTACCGTACATTAATTGTTTTTTTTCACCCTTAAATGTTACATTTAAATATTATATGTGCATTAACTTTCCAATTTGATATTAACAAATTTTGGTTATAAAAAAATACAAATTATAATGCTGAAAAAATTTATGTATACATGTTTAAACCGTCAATTTTGATCCAAAAGTTTACGTTTCCCAGCAAAAGTGCAATATGGTATATCTCAAAAACCTGATGTGATAGACAAAAACCAAAGTCATATTTGGATTCTGCACCCCAAATTTACTTAAAATCCGTTTACAAACCTTGTGCCAGAAATATTGTGTTGATCGGTGTAATGAATGATGATGATAATGGTGATGATGACTAATGATGATGATTGATGCTGCTGAATGATCCCCAGTTCTTATAAGACACTTCATCATCACTACAGACACACTTGGTTTGATTTACAGGGGTGAGGTTAGGTTTCATTTCACCCCAAACTGTCTCTCAGAGTTTCTGACGGGGCATCCTCCACTCGGGCGGAACTAATAGCCCTCGTTGCTGCCCTTTTCGCTGAGGAAGAAGCAGATGGTTTCTGCCCCTTGATTGTCTGCTGCGATTCCAGGTCTGCTCTCGACCGGATCGCCTTTGGATCAGGGGAAAATAAGGACCTCAGCCTCCGAATACGAGGGTTAACATCCACACTTTAGGATGCAGGCCGTCCTGTGACATTCCTGTGGATACCCAGTCATGTCGGTATCTTGGGGAATGAGGCAGCAGATGGCCTTGCCAAGACTGGCTGCAACAAGTCCTCACCTGACTACGTTGTTCCCTGAACACTTTCACAGCTTAGGACCCAAATTCGCCGCAAACAGAGAGAAGCTCGGGAAGCAGCCATCCCCCTGGACTCCCCGCCTACCTGGTACGATGTCCTCCGTAAACTTCCTGACCTCTTGTATGTCTATGGGAAAGGGTCGCGGAAAAGGGACGTGATTGCTGCCCGTATCATCATTGGGTATGACTTTGCTTGGGAGATTGGTATCCCTGCATCCCCTGAGCAACGCTCTTGTGCATTATGCAGAAGACCCGACAGCCGCCCCCTTATTCACTACCTCCTAAGATGTCCCCACACACAACTCTTCCGTGACGCCTGCTGGACCACCACTCCACGGCCCCCTGACGGAGACACGATGATCCTCCCCATACTGGCCAGATATTATTTAAATAACATTGATTATGTGTTAAGAGAATATCCTTCCTTCCTTAGGCTTTAGTAAGCCCCTTTATAATATTTATACTGTATATACATGACATTTGCCAGATGCTTCTGGTGTTATTGTACAGGGGTACCTAGTGACGGCACTAGGATCCCGCTTCCTCTATCAAGGAATAAACAATTGAAATTGAATTGAATTGATCCAAGTGACGCGCTAGGTATTTACACTATCAAGGGCAAATAATTATATTGGAAATGTTGGTTAGTGATCCCATTACATAATTTACTTCAGCAATAGCAGCATATGGGCCCCGGTGACGATACCTACCACTCTTACCCTAACAAAATCTTCAACTGAACAAGGTGTTTAACATGAAATAACCAGGCCGATAACCCTCATGTATGTATGTATGTATGTATGTATGTATGTATGTATGTATGTAAGATTTTTACTCAATAAATTCAAACAAAATCAAGGTCCCAGTACAGGTGGATAAGTACCCCGCACTGCAACAACAATGTACCGATACTAATTCTAGGATTTTATTCATATATCCACATATTACTTAGGTTAATAGCCATCTTAATAGCAGTATTATATGTCTATCCACATGATAACTTTGGTTAATAGCCATCTTAATAGCAGTATTATCTATCTATCCACATGATAACTTTGGTTAATAGCCATCTTAATAGCAGTATTATCTATCTATCCACATGCTAACTTTGGTTAATAGCCATCTTAATAGCAGTATTATCTATCTATCCACATGCTAACTTTGGTTAATAGCCATCTTAATAGCAGTATTATCTATCTATCCACATGCTAACTTTGGTTAATAGCCATCTTAATAGCAGTATTTTCTGTCCGAGCCACGGCATCCACAACTCCTGTACACATGGCGGAGAGCTACACTACCGCCTCCTCCTCCTGGACCCCACAGTACAACAACACAACTTGTTATCACCTTACCTTCACTCAACTGCTAATATCCATGCACAACGTAGAGTCCTGGAAGTCCTCACGACGCCACAAACACGAGGTAATCCACAAACAGCAAACGTAAAACATGGAAATAGCGATCAAATACTGTATGACCACACACACACATGTTGCCTCCACCACTGCCGTACCTCTAATGATCACTGGCGAGTGGCGAACCCGAGGTGCTTCGATTCCTTAATTCATTGGTTCGCTTTACTGTTTCATATGAAAATAATCGACTGGACGGCGGAAAGAATACCATACACGATTGGTCCGTCATCTATAATCTCATTAATTTTCTTAAATCACTTCTATCCACCATTAGCTAAAATAGAACTGATGATTATTAACGAAAGATAGTCATGAGTTTCGAAGCTTCGTCAACGTTCCGCTCTTACGTCACTAAACTAGTCCACAACCAAACAAGCAGTTGGCTTCCACGGTTAGCATAAGCGTAATACTTCCATTACTATTTTTATCATTATTACTATTATTATTATTATTATTACTATTATTATTATTATAAATACTATTATTATTATTATTATTATTATTATTATTATTATTATTATTATTATTATTATTATTATTTGGGGTTTTAGGCCGTGAGACGTGAGTTAATGTTCGACTGATGACTCGCTCTTTGCTCATGAAGAATATCAAAATCATCAAATATTAATTTATTTTTCTTTCTAGGGTGTGTAGATGGGAGGAAGGGTGTGTGGATTGGAGGTAGGGTATGTGGATGGGAGGAAGGGTGTGTGGTTGGAGGTAGGGTGTGTGGATGGGAGGGTAGGGTGTGGGGATGGGAGGAGGGGGTGGGTGGAAGGGTGGGAGAGTGTGTGGATGCGGGGAAGGGTTTGTTATTTATTTTAGATTGTTTGGCTCTCTGAGGCTGGCTTGAGGTTTACGGCTGAATAGCTGAAGTGAACGGCTGGCTGGTTTAGGTGAATGGCTAACTGGCTGAGGTGAATGGCTGGCTGGGCTGAGGCAAATATCTGGCTGGCCAAGAACCCCACCAAACAGATCCTCAATGCCAGACAGGCTGCATGTCGTCATTGGCAAGTACTGGGCAAGAACTGGCTCCAGAATGTATCTGCACCTGCGCCAGTGTTGGTCAAGTCTGGTCTTGAAGGAGCTCACTCTCGGTGCTGCCACACTCTCTGGCAGAGTGTGCCAAGAGTTTACAAACTCAGAACAAGTTTACAAACTCAGAACAGGCTTTGTGTGAAATATAACAAAGTCTAGGACTGCCTTTAGTATCCTGGTGGTCCAACGGTTAGCGTTCCCTGGTCACAGTCATAGGCTCGTGGGCTGTGGGTTCGAATCCTGGCGGGTTGTGGTGTTGATTGTATGTAGAAGTCCGCGTGCTATATTGGGCTAATATAATATATATATATATATATATTTTGATAAAATCACACGGGAAAATGGAAACAACGGAGTACCTTAGCTTTCGTCTTTATTCAAGACATCTTCAGTTGCCTCTGAAGATGTCTTGAATAAAGACGAAAGCTAAGGTACTCCGTTGTTTCCATTTTCCCGTGTGATTTTATCAAGGTTTATCTTATCCACGTTTTCATTGTGGATTTATATGAAATATATATATATATATATATATATATATATATATATATATATATATATATATATATATATATATATATATATATATATATATATATATATATATATATTTCATGTAGATTCACTATGAAAACGTGGATAAGATAACCTAACCTGACCTCCTAGCCAGTGGGTGGAGACCTTAGACCTCCGGGTGTGTAAAAAAGCTTACCTTATCAGATGCTAGAGGGTAAAGTGATGCTACTGTCGTGATCCTAATATCCTTTATACCTGGGGAGTGAAACCTACCCCAAGTTATCATCAAATAAAGGAACAAGCAGGGAACACGGCAATAATTATCCCCACAAAAACGGACTCAACTGAATGTACTTGAATAAATAAGAATAAGTTGGAGTAAGTGAGTCACAACTGGGAAGATAATTAAATAATTCAATTTATGTTCTTAAAGGAGTACTGTCTAGCAACCATGGAATTTAAGGGAATAAGTGATTGTATATTAAAGTAAGAGTGATGCCGGAAGGGTGAAAATATACAGTTAAGGAGTTAAATCACATGAATACTACTTTACATTAACTATATTAAACACAGACATTACAATATATACACAGCAATCACAATCAACTGGTTATTTCCTACCAAATAGGAGATTCCTTAACAC